>NW_007579250.1:109029-116521 GCF_000690725.1 Stegastes partitus
TTGTAGAACCATGTTCATGCAGGTGGACTGATGGAACCACAGCTGGACTGGGTTTGGTTTCACTTGCATGACTTGTATGTTTCTATTTTGGGGCCTGAAGTTTTAATCTTGTCCTTCTTGCAGGTGACAGAATTTTAAATGACTTGACGTTTAGGTGATTTTGCACAGAGATGGACTCACGACGTTCTGAGTCAGCTCCAGCTCACTGATGGATTCAGATCCTGTGATGCAGCGTTGCCACAGGAGACGCCATCGACATCGCGGCTGTCACACAAAGAGGACGGCATGAATTTTAATTCCTGCGTCACACATGATGCATAACATATACGCTACATCGCAGCCTTTGAGATTTGCTAAGTGCATCGTTGCACATCCCGATTCCAATTTTAAATCGATTAATTTTTTAGCCCTTCTGGGAAAATGCTGTTTCCAAGACAACCGTATGTCACACTTCCTGAGTTACAGACACTGGAGACGAATCAAAGAACTGCAGGTGTCGGCGCTAATTAATTTAATTAACATGAAGCTCTGAGCCTTGCTGCAGCAATCAGTTGATTTGATGTATTTTGGGGTTTCCGGGTGTGATTGGGAGGAGGTTGCGTAATGTGCAGGTAAACAGCAGCCTGTAGACGACGGAGGTTCACCGTACAGCTGCTGCATCACTGAACACCAGACCTACCCATCATGGGCTTGTGGGTCCTCAGGCTGGAGTTTCTCTTTTAGCTCTGAATGATCTGTGATGGAGTCACTGAAACACTTCAGTAATCACAACAAACAACCTGAATCATGGGTTTTGGTGATGTAGGAGGTTGTGGTAACCACATATTCTTAGTTTCATGGCCTCTTAACTTCTCACTTTTAACCCCAAGAACACCAACCCTAGTGTCAAGCATGGAGGTGGCAGCATCATGCTCTGTGGACCTGGAGCTTTACACAAAGTAGATGGAACAATGAAGGAGGAGGATCACCTCCATGTTGTTCAGGAAAACCTGGAACCATCAGCAGAAGGTTGATCTTGGACACAGTTGGATGTTCCAACCAGACAATGAGCCCAAACACACATCAGAGTGGTGAAGAAATGGTTCCATCAGGCTGGACTGAAGGTTCTGGACTGGTCTCCCCAAAGTCCTGACTGATGTAGATGTTTGTGACTTCAAACCTGATCACGTCTCTCTTGGCTTTCAGGTTGACGTTAACTCTGTCGTGTCCCATGGATCTGAAGAACTTCCCGATGGATGTTCAGACCTGCATCATGCAGCTGGAGAGCTGTGAGTACGAGTTCACCCACACAGACCAAACTTTCATCAAGCCGTGCCTTTGTTTCCCATGTAAAGCTCCTTCATCCAGGTGTTCACAGCGTTGTTCAGGTGACTGAGGAGGCAGGTGAACTCTCACTGTGCTGCTGAGGGGTGAACTCATCTTTCTGGGTCATGTAGCGCTTATCGGACAGGAGGTAAACTCAGACACTGGGTGAGCTGAGCCAAAGCCTCCTTTTCAGACTCAAACCTGATCAAACTGATATTCTGTGTTCTGCCCCACATTGGACCAGAACCACCTAGGATGACAAAGCCAGATTAAAATAGCTCCTGACCCGCTGTATGCATGAACGAGGTCTTGGCAGAAAACAAAACCCTGATGATGGCTTGATTCAGAAACAGAACCATCCTGTAACGTTCACCGCCAAAACAAAATTAAATTAAATTAATTAACTTCAAAGGAAAGTGTTTTTCCAGTTATTGGTTAAAAAAACAAAATGAAGCAACTCGTGGAAATAAACACGAGCAGCTAAAATAATACGTAAAAGTGAAATCACACATAATGTGTGTAATGCTGCAAATGGTACCGAGGTTATTGTTCAGATTTATGTGTTTAGAACACTTTTATGTCAAATACAGAAGAAGTACAAGAACGTTGATGCTGTTCCTGCTAAAACAAGAATCTGACAGGTCCAAATCTGCTCATGTGTTCATGATCAGATCAGATGAGACAGAAGAAAACAGAAGATGTTTGACAGTATTTCTCTCCTCACTGAGTTCAGCTTTAACTTGTTTCTCATTTAGTTCTGTGAAATAAAGTCATGTGTGGTCTCTCTTTGTCTGGTCGGCTGGGATGTTTCTCCTACTGTGAGGAGGGTCATGTATGACTTTAGAGTTCCACAGCATCAGTTACCATGGAGACCTAGCTCCACAGCATCAGTTACCATGGAGACCTAGCTCCACAGCATCAGTTACCATGGAGACCTAGCTGTGCAGCATCAGTTACCATGGAGAACTAGCAGGTAAAAAGAGAGCCACCTCTGTGACACTGAAAACTCTGGCTTTAGGCTCAACAGACCTGCTGACCCACCGATCTGGCTTCGGAGTGCAGAACTCTGGTGCTGTGAAGTCCAGAGCTGCAGCGGTTCATCAGCTACCGGGTCGGTTGTGAACTCGTGAATTCGTCTCGAACTGTTTTCACAAACTGTTTGAAAACCAGCGTAAATTCTCTGATTGCAGCTTCTCTGATGTGAGGGTTTTCTTGTTTCTGTCGACTGAATATCGTCGGGTTGTGAACTAAACGTTTGTCATCTTGAGAACCTTTTAGAACGACTGATCCACACGTTTCACCGTTTTCTGACACGAATGGTCCAATAAATGAGAACTGCAGCGCTGGTTGTTATAATAGAACGTAATCCGGTCGGTCTGTCTCCTCTCTGGCTTCCACCTTGTTGGTTCTGTGCTTCATAAAATACATTATTTGTGGTTTGGTTTGAAGCAATGGGGAGGACTGGTGGTGGAGGAGGTTAGCTGATGAGCCTCATGCAGCTCACCATGAAGTGAACCCCAGAGGGAGATCGTTGTGCTGCCTTCTTAGACCTCCTGACCCCTGGGCAGCCTGGTTCTCCTGCATCACGCCTCCTCCTGGTTCATTATTTATCGTGTTTGCGCTGTTCAGATCCAGGAGATGAGGCTTTCACCTGCGAGGGGACGGACGGACTGACAGACCGGGATTAAGTTGGTTTAGGAATAAAGGCTCGACACTGTCAGTCACACTTTGTGGATTAATAAGTGAACATGGCTCCTCCGCTCCCTCCTCGCTGTATTATTCATCAGACTGCCTCGGCGGCGGCGGCTCGTGTTCGTGCCGTACGGGTGAGCGTATATTCCATAGCTGGGCGATGTGTCCGCCTGGATCTGTCTCTGGAAGCGCAGCGGCTTAAACTCTGCACGCCACCGGATGTCTGACATGGACTCCACCACCTGTGCAGGCAGGAGCTTAATGCTGCGAAGAACAGAGCGGTTTAGAACCGAGAACGTCGTGTAAACGCCGACACAAGTCACGTGGACAAAGATCAGAGCAGCAGCATCCTCGTAGCCCTGATGGAAACTCAACCAACACCCGTTAATTAAGCCTGAGCTCCAAGCAGATTCTCCTCCTCTTCATGTGTCTTCACTGCAGTTCTGCAACATAAAGCAGCTCTGTGGAACCAGAACAACATGAAGAAGGAGACAGAACTCAGAGACATCTTCTGTCAGCAGGACAGGATCTTTGTCATGTTGGTTCTCCGTTGCTTTTACAGAATGTGGCTACGACAAGCGGTTTATTTTTAACATGTAGAAGACAGTGATTTTCTTGAAGCATATATCTGGATTTTTGGCGAAGATTTGGTTGTTTCTCACAACGAAACTTGCTTCAGATATTTTACACTTTTTCCAGCGATAGGAAGATGTTCCACCATCAGATGTAGAAAGATGTTCCACCATCAGCCGTAGAAAGATGTTCCACCATCAGCTGAATGTATCTCCACCAACTGGCTCCTCTGGTCTCTGGTTCTGATCCGTGCTGCATCTATTCATTGATCCAGTAGGATGGATTCTCCTTCAGCCTCTCTGAGGAAACTCTGGCTGCAGCTCACCTGAAACTCTCTGAATGTTTCCTGCTGGTCTCAGCTGAAGATGGAGAATCAGAACCAGGACGGTTTATTTTTTCAGGCTGATTCCCACTCGATCTAACTTCCATTTTTTCCCCTGATGAAGGTCTGGCACCAAAACGTCGTTAGTAAATGTATTTTTTCTAAATGAGCTGTTTGGGCTTTCCCTTGTCTCCAAGTGAAGCTTGTGGCACAGCTACACGTCCTGAAGAACCTGACAGTTCTTTCTGTTTTGCAGTTTCATGGCTGATCATTGATGTATATTTGGAGATGTGGAGGCCTGTAGGTTTTGGGGTTTCGAGGGTTAATGAAGCACAGAGTCGTGTTTAATCACGTCGATGACTAATTCGGCCTCTCGTCCAATCAGCAGCCTCAGGGCCCTTTGGACGGCTTGTTTGTCTTCATTGGTGGTTTTATTCTTCTGCAGCTCACTGGCCAGAGGCATTACCATACTTAGATCTGCTTGTTATATTTATATATATATGGGAGAGATTATTTCTGTTGCTGCTCCGTGTGCTGTCATGCAGCAGGAAACACGGAGACACGCACATGCGGAGAGGATGAAGGCTGCAGTCGTGACACGATGCATGTGTGAGATGAAAGGAAAATAACTGCCTCCATCCAGATCCGTCTTCATTTTAATATTACATGTCTCATGTATGTGCCTGATGTGTGGCGGCGCGGTGGGTCGCAGGCTAACGCGGTGCGGTTCAGGGAGGATGTTAGTTAACCAGCAGAGCTCTAAAACATCCACAGATGCTTTGTGAAGCGCTCAGGGCTCCGTCTCCGCTCCGTTTTCCTTTGGTTCTTTATTTTCTGTTGTTTCTCCCCCCTCCTCCCCCACATGCACACACTTTTCACACACTTTGAGCTGAACCTTAAGCAGCACGACGGAGTAAATGTTCTGGCTGTAGGCTTGTACCGGCGAGCACCAGCTGGGTCGACTGCATTCTCTCCCATGTGTCGGTCTCAGATAACCGTCTGTGCACTTGGTTTCCTTTTCTGTCGGTATAGTCTGCGTTTGGAGGACGGAACAAGACGGTGTGACGGAGAACCATGTAAACATGATGGTTGACGGAGCATTTGGACAGAGTGAAGGATGATTCAGTCCCTGAAGATCCGCAAAACATAGACATGAATCAGGAATCAAGAAATTAGTCTAATGACTGTCCAACATGGCTGGAACCACGTCCAAAAAGACAAAACATATGATCCAAAATAAACTGAAACGTGTCCAGAATGACCCCAAATTTATCTAAAATCTGGAACTGTTATGTACCTCCCCAAATTAGTTAAAAATGACAACAACAGGTCCAAATGACCAAAAAAAATTATGTCCAAGATTAATCAAAATTTGTTAAAAATGACATAAAGGCTTAACATTTATTTAAAGTGACTCAAATTTATTGGAGGTGACATTAATGTGCCTAGAAGGATTTTAAATGAGTTTAAAATGACTTAAAATGTGTTGACGATGACATAAACTTGTTCAAAATGACCAAAAATGTGTCTAAAAAAAACCTAATTATATCCAAAATACCTCCATTTTGTTGGAATTGACAAAGACTTGTCCACAGTGGATGTCCAGATGTGTTTAAAATCACAACCCTGTTCTTTAAACGGCTCTGAAAGGACAGAATTCATCCAAAATTACTCAAATTTGACAGGAAATGACTAAAACTAAAGATGTCTCTCAAAACACTTGTTTTTTAGGGGTTTTTTTCTGTGGGGGGGTTCTTTCCAGAAACTGATTTCTACATGAACAATATTTTATTTTCAGTCTGACTGGAAGAAAACACAGAAACCTCAAGTTCTGTATGAAATGACATCTAAACCTCTCCGGAATGATTTCAAATACGATTAAAATGGCAAAAACCTGACAACAAAAATGCCTAAAATACGTCCAAAATGCATAAGATTTAGTGGGAACTGACAGAAACTGGCCTGAGATTCGTCTGAAGCTGCTCAACAGGACTTTAAACCTGCTGCCCGGTGTGTGTAGAAGGACTTTGATTTTGTTGAATTGACAGAAAAATGTTCAAAATTATGAAAAATATGTCAAACGTGGCTCAGAGTTTGGACTCCAGATGTGTTTAAAATGGCAAACCCTTGATTTTAACGATCCAAAAATGACAAGAATGTCTGTAAAAGAAATGACTGAATATGTTGAAGTCTGTGCAGAATTACTCAGTTTATCCAAAATGGCTCGAGTTTTGTAGTAAATGTGGATAAACGTGTCCAAAATGGCTTAAAATGTGTTTGAAATGATACAAAAAGTGACGCACAATGTGTGAATGTGAACACGACGAGGCTGTGAGACAACCTGTGAGGGTTAATTAGACCTTTAATTGCCGTCTCTCCTGTCCAGACTCAGCGTGAAGCGCTTCCTGGTTTCCGTCGCGTGCTGCTGCTGCGTTCAGACATGAACTCCGGCTGTTTGCTCTCTGAGCTCTAAAAGCTTCTGAAAGCATCCGGTGCTGCAACAGAACTAAGTACATTCACTGGAAGCACGTCGATAAATAAAATATTGTTATTGTTGCGTTTACATGATATTTCACATTTAATGCTGCTTTGTGCAGCCGCGGATTAAACGTTCCATATAAAACCCGTAACGTGCAGGAAGGATAACGGCAGTTTATTTCATCCATTAGTGTCTGCTGTGATAAGTTCTCCTCCTCTGATGCACACATTCAGACAAACAGGAACACAGCGGCCTCCTGTCCAAGAGAAAAGACTTTACATGAGTCATGTTTAGTTTTCAGTCTGACTGAGAGGAAACAAGCATCAGAGATCTTCCTCCAGAACCTTCACGGTTCTGTCGGTGAAACGTTTCCAACGTGACGGAAACTTCTGCAAAATGACCGATACATGTCCAAAATGAACAGAAATCAGTTGGAAAGGACGGAAACGTGTCTGAAACGACTCTGGTTTTATCCAAAATGGCTCAGATTTTGTTGAACTAGACAAACTCGTCTCCAAACTTGTCCAGATTTCAGTAAACATGACAGCAACCGATTCAAACTGTCAAACCAAACATGTCCTACATGACAACAGACGTGTCCATATTTACTGAAGATGTGCTGAAATGTGTCCAAAATGATGTGTTTAGAACCACAGTCATCAGAAACGGGAATAAAAAATGTGTAAAATGAAATAAAATCCGTCCAAAACGAATCGTGTCTTCAGTTGCTTTAAACTCATCGAAATGAAATTTGTTTAAATGATAAAAATGGAAAGTGACTAGAAATGATTCCAAACGCACCAGAACGTGTTGGTACCAGTACCTAGTGTTCTGGGAACGTTCCCTGCTAGCTGGAGTTCAGAACCAGAACGAGATCTGTTACAGAAACAAGCACATCCCATAAAGCTCTACGGACCCCTGGCTGCAGCTCGCTCTGTCAGCTGGTGACGGTTCTGTGTGTTCTTTATGTTCTTTATGTTCTTTGTGTTCTTTGTGTTCCTTCAGTCGGTTACACCATGAACGACCTGATCTTTGAGTGGCAGGAGAACGGACCGGTCCAGGTGGCCGAGGGACTGACGCTGCCTCAGTTCATCCTCAAAGACGAGTCCGACCTCAGATAC
>NW_007579250.1:118683-124732 GCF_000690725.1 Stegastes partitus
ACACACACACAGGTAACAGCAGCTACATCAGACGCTTCCTGGTGGAAACAACACTGAGAGGCTGGAGCACAAACAGGCGTCTGGTGTAGCTGCTGCAGCATGTTTACTTCCTGTTTACCCAGAACAGAACCCTGCTGGCAGAGAGAGTCCAGAGTCAGGAACAAACATCTCCATCCACCACCAGGTCCATGTTCATCCTTCATGTGACTCTGAATCTCTCTGATGGAACCACTGGAACACACGGACCTCCAAAAACAATCACGCATTCATTATATTTGGTTCTTTCATACATTTATTAAGCGTTTTCTGGAAGTTTGATGAAGCCTGTTGGGTCAGAACTGTACAACCAGCATCTTGAGTTATGGTGATGTAGGAAGTCCTGAACTGAGGCTTCTGGAGCTGATGACCCAGACACCAGCGCCGCCTCCTAACCGGGCCTCACCACCGGTCTCTGCTGTGCTGCAGGTAAATTCACCTGCATCGAGGTGCGGTTCCACCTGGAGCGTCAGATGGGCTACTACCTGATCCAGATGTACATCCCGTCCCTGCTCATCGTCATCCTGTCCTGGGTCTCCTTCTGGATCAACATGGACGCCGCCCCGGCCAGGGTGGCACTGGGCATCACCACGGTGCTCACCATGACGACGCAGAGCTCCGGCTCCAGGACGTCGCTGCCGAAGGTCAGTGTTCGGTCCGAAGCTCAGGTACTGGTCCCTGTGCTCAGAGTGGCCCACAATGCACTGGGACAGACATGTCCCAGCATGTCCCAGCATGCACTGTGTCCCAGGAGGAGGATCGACGGACCAGACAGGAAGTTAGGGTTCTACTGGTCTATACTGGTTCACAGATAGACTGTCTACTGGTCTATACTGGTTCACAGAGGGAGGGTTTCACTCTCAGTCCGGGTCTTATTCTGATCCGGCTGCCCAGCATCAGTCAGGAGGTAGAAACTGTCGGCAGCGTGACCACAGTTCAGTCTGTCCAGCAGAGATAAAGTAGAGAAGCTCTTCCTCTGATCCAGGCCACCAGCTTCCCACCTCATGGAGCTCAGATATTTAAAGCTGGACCGCAGGACTTTCACATTTAAGCC
The DNA here is from genome assembly GCF_000690725.1 of Stegastes partitus. NCBI lineage: Eukaryota > Metazoa > Chordata > Actinopteri > Pomacentridae > Stegastes > Stegastes partitus. Next base: position 119,774 of record NW_007579250.1, read on the forward strand.
CAAAGAACCCAAACAGTTCTGAATAAGTCCATCAGCTCCAACGTGTTCTCATAAGACTCCACTGTTTTAAACCAGCCAACCACACAGAATTTAAACCAGCAATAAAAGGTTGTTTTACAGATATTTGCCATTATTTGAAATTTAAAAAAAATAAAAAAATAAAAACAAAAAACTTATTTTAGGGTTGAAAAAAAGATTAAATATTATTCTACAGGTTTTTTCTCTTTTTGTTAAATTACAGATAATAACTTGTAAAATCATGGGGAACAATATAGATTTACATGTTATCCCTGAAAAAGGAAGTTAAAGTAAAAATAAAAAAAATTTAAAAAAAAGGTCAAAACGTTCACATCAAAAATCTGTTTTTTGTTTTTTTTTTTTAAGAAAAATGATGTTGATCAGAGACTAACAAATGGTTAATGAGTCATTTTCTACAATTTGTTTTACAGTTTTATTAAACTACAGACAACATCAGATAAATAAATTAAAATCGTATTAATTTACACATTGACTGGACAGAGCTCTAATTAATCAGGATTTTAATAAACAGTCATTTGTTCTTTTCCAGCGTGTTCTCGTAACACTGCTGGATTTCAGTCAGCTGCCATTATTTTACCAGGTTTTTTTTTTTTTTACTGTTTCTATGTGTTTAAGTGACACCTTTGCTGAGTTTTTATTCACAGCTTTGCGTCCACAGCTCTGTGGGTTTGTAGTGCAGGTAAGCGACTGAACGCGTGAGGCGGATGTGATTTATTCCCTCGGCGGGCCGGCGGCCTGGAGGCCTGGCGTTGCATTGCCATTATAGCGGCGGATGTTTTGCATGAACAGGCACGAGCGTGTGTTGATTACACTCATCAGGCAGCTACTAGAGCGTGAGCGAGGAAGAGCCCTCGGTCTGTTCTGGTATCTGGTATGCATGAGGAGGGATGCGACACGGAGCACTTTGTTGCGTAAGCCTGATTAGCACAGTGGCACGCCGGACGCACACACCTCGCCAGGTTAGAGGTTTCTCATGTTCCCGCCGCCGAACAGAGCTTTGCACTCCGCCACGTTATTACATGCGTCTGAATAAGTCATTACTGCACGAAGCGCTGAGGCCGCGCTGCTTCGACAGCCGGAAGTAACGTCTTTAATTGTAATCTGTGAATCCTGAACGCTGGAGCGAGTTCAGCGCTGAAGGAGAAACTAAACTTCAGTGGAGGAAGGGAAGTGTTCGTTCATTAGCATGCTGCTCCTTCCTTTTTATTTATCATGGTGTTTAATTATGTATTTGGGTCCATCTTGGCTGTTTAATGTTGTTTGTTCTGAATGCTGCTGGACCTGGAAGTCTGGCTTTTAAAACACAACAAACTGAAATCAGACATCTGAGCTGCTGCAAGACTGAAGAAGCAGGACACATATCAGAACCGACAGCATGTCTGGACTCAGTATCAGGGCAGAACTTCAGTCCTTACCAGTGAAAAACAACGTTTCAGATCCTCCACGCTGTCATTTTTACTGTTATTTATTCACAGATCTGCAGTTTAACGGCTGGTTTTCTAACGTTTAGTTCTGACTCTGTGATTCTACGTCCAGATGTCTTTAACTCAGAATGATGTGATTATTGTTTATTTTTAATAATCATTCAGATGCTCAATCATGATAGATTTAACATAATGAGTCATCATGTAGAATAATCGCACACGTTACTGAAACCATATCAGAGAAATTCTACCTGAGCCGCGTTGGCTTCTTAATAAGTCGACTTCTCAGAATGAGACCATCGATGACACCTCAAAACTGCCTTCTAGTCAAAAATGCATCAAAAAAGACTCTTAAATGTATTTGGAGACAATATTGTCTGATGTTTTGTCTCTTGTTTGGGCCTGAAGAACGATTACACAACAACAACAACAACAACAATAATAATAATGTATAATAAAAGAACCCTGCAAAAGGGTTTCTGGAGGAACCCCTTTAGAACGGGTGTTTGAGCTTCATGTTGTTGTTGAACATGGTGAGGAACCCCGACAGGTTCCTCCAGGTTCTTCTACCTCAGTCAGCTTCATCTGGTTCACACTTTGCTTTAAGCAGTTTTAAACCCTGTGTGTGTGTGTGTGTGTGTGTGTGTGTGTGTGCGTGCAGGTGTCCTACGTCAAGGCCATCGACATCTGGATGGCGGTGTGCCTCCTGTTCGTCTTCTCGGCGCTGCTGGAGTACGCCGCCGTCAACTTTGTGTCGCGGCAGCACAAGGAGCTGCTGCGGTTCAGGAGGCAGCACAAGAGCAAGAGCAAGGTACACACACACACACACACACACACACACACCTGTAGACGCAGCAGGAACGTGGAGCTTCTCACCGTGGCCCGACGCTGCCACCGTGTGGCGGCTCGCCGTCACGTCGGGAAGCGGTCACGTCCCTGCAGGAGGTCCCGCTGCATGCCGACACGCCTCCTGCACCGGTGCATGACGCCGCATGATCGGTCCACCTGCTCCTCTGGCAGCCGACCACCTGCATGACGGTTGGAAACGCAGCTCGGCATTCAGTCAGCGCTCAGAGAAGCTCAGCTAGTCAGAGACCCAGCAGCAGACAGGGTCAGGAAGCAGCTCCTCCATCAGTCTGCTGGCAGTGGACAGTGGTTTGTGTCCAGCTGCAGGTTAAATGATCTGAAGCCAGACGTGGCTGAGGAGACGTTCACATTAAATAGGAAGAAGCCAGTGGACGTAGAAAAGCACTGAAGGGTTGATTGGAGGGTGATTTAGAGGGATGAGGTGTCCTCCTCTGATGGAGAGCTTCAGAGAAACTGAACAGCTTCCTGGACAAACAAACACAACAACAGATTTATACTGGAGTCATTTTTTATGTCCAGTCTGACTGAGACACAGATTCTCCTCCTGGAACAGATGTTCACCTCCGTCTGTCCGTCCTGGTCACCGACTAACCGCTGGGACGCTCTGTGAAGACGTCCACAAGCCTGTTCTGGTGGTTTTAACATTACCTCTTGACAAGTTTTGAGTTATTTTGGACAGTTTTAGAATCGACTCTGGGCAGAATGTAAGTGTTTTCTACACATTTTGAATTATTCTGAAGAAATAGTGATTGATCTGGACAATTCCTGACTGATGTTTCACAGGTTTGGGGTCATTCTGGACACGTCAGAGATTTGAGTCAATCTCTGGACATTTTTCTTTTCAACTAATCTCCAACACAAATGTCCTCACAAAGGTCCGTGGTGGCGTTGAGCTGCTGAGGTTCAGAACCTGGAGACACACTGATGGACATCCTGCTGATCAGGTCGGACTCATGGAGACGTCCTTGAAGTCAGACTGGAAATAAAAAACATTAAAACCTGTGTTTCGGGGGAAGCTGCTGAAGCGTTTCACTTGTTTTACTCATGAAGGACAGATTGTTGTTGTTTTAGACGGATCTGGACTCAGATTTAGATCCGGTTGGTCTCCTCCAGCATAAATGAGCTGTTTGGATGCGTGTCTGTCCTGATGTTGTGGACATGATTAGACATGTGGAGTCGTTGTGGACACGTTGTCGTCATGAGGGAAATGTTTTTACACCAGATGTTCATAGTTTGGTTCACGTTTCTCTGAATCTCTCTAAGACGAGGAGGCTTTGTCACAGAGGCACGCTGGTTGAACAGTTAAACCAGAGCGATGCTTGAGGAGCATCCTTAGCCGATGCAGCTCTAGCGAGGCGTTGACTGGATGACGGAGCGCTCCAACCCTGTTTCTGGACCCTGTCTGTCTCTCCCTGTCGCTGTGTGCATGCTGCCGGCCCGTAGAGCTGTGGAGGCGCCGTCGATCCGGAGGAGCTGGCCGACTCCCTCCGACGCGTCGACAGCGACCTCAAGCGTTCGGACCCGCCGTACGGATCCATGGCCAACATCTACGCCAGCAACCACCGGGTAATACCGCCGTGCACGGCTCCGTGCGTGTGCATGTGTGTGTGTGTGTGTGCACGTTTCACTGGCATGACCCGAGCGTTGTCCTCCTCCACCGCTTCAATTCAGGTCATCGTCTCGTCTGTCTGAGTCGTGCTCATTTCAAACCATCACATTTCAAACCGCGTTCTGCTCGACGCCTCTGATCAGCTTCAGCTGTTGATAGAACACCAGCAGGCATCAGGATGTCTGAAGCTCCAGCTCTGTGGTGTCGTTTGTTAACGTCAGAGCAGATGATCTGATCGATCCAGGAGTCCTCAGAGAGCGTTTTACATATCATCTGATGAAAGCTTTGAGCAGGTCAGAGGGTCGAGCAGAACGTCCTGATAGAACGTCCTGATGCTCCACATGGAGGTCACTGGTGCTGTTAGACCTGTTCTGGATCATAGAAACACTCCTGGAAAGAAACAAGAGATTTCTTCCTCCTCTTCCTCCTCCGCCGCCTCCTCCTCTCCTCTTTCTCCTCCTCTTTCTCTTCCTTCTCCTCTTCCTCCTCCTCTTCTCTTTCTCTTCCTCTTAATCCTCTTCCTCCTCCTCCTCCTCCTCCCCCCCTACAGGAGGGGGAGGTCCATGAGAGTCGGATCACCTCCCCGGCCGCCGTCACCTCGACTCCCAGCAACAGCAAAGACTCCAAGTCGAGCGCCAACAACGCGGTGGCAGCGCCCAACGCGGCCGGCACTCCGGCCAACGCTACCCAGAATGCACCTGGAGCGGCGGGAGGAGGCGGGAGGAGCACCGAGGAGATGAGGAAGCTGTTCATCGACCGAGCCAAAAAGATTGACACTGTGTCGAGGGCCGGCTTCCCTCTGGCCTTCCTCTTCTTCAACATCTTCTACTGGGTCCTGTACAAGATCCTGAGACACGAAGACGTCCACAAACCATAGACACTAGCATCTGCTGCACACCTGGACCCACCTGGTCCCACCTGGATCCACCTGGTCCCACCTGGACCAACCTGGTCCCACCTGTAGCCACCAGCACACCTGGACCCACCTGGACCCACTTGGTCCCACCTGGTCCCACCTGG
>NW_007579250.1:124837-133214 GCF_000690725.1 Stegastes partitus
CACCTGGTCCCACCTGTAGCCACCAGCACACCTGGACCCACCTGGACCCACTTGGTCCCACCTGGTCCCACCTGGTCCCACCTGGATCCACCTGGACCCACCCGGACCCACCTGGTCCCACCTGCACACCTGGACCCACCTGCACACCTGGACCCACCTGGCCCCACCTGATCCCACCTGCACACCTGGACCCACCTGGATCCACCTGCACACCTGGTCCCATCTGCACACCTGGTCCCACCTGGTCCCACCTGCACACTTGGTCCCTCCTGCACACCTGGACCCACCTGGACCCACCTGTAGCCACCAGCACATCTAGACCCACCTGGTCCCACCTGGTCCCACCTGGACCCACTAACAGCCTGCAGCTGGGACTCCTGATCATTTTGTACTCTTTAGTTTTTAACCTCACAGTCTGTTACTAGTAACTACATCGTTTTTCTATTTGTAGCTGCTGACATGTGATGATGCGTTTAAATGTTCAGGCTCAGCCGTACCGTGTTGTTTATGATATAAGATACTACGTTACCCGACTGTGGTCCACGTTGGCGCTGAGACCTTCCACTGGTGTTGAGATGAGCCTGAGCGGTGTCGTCATGGAGACGCTACGGCGTTCTGAACCACGCAGCTTAACCTGACTGATAGACATATGAAAGACAATAATCTAAATACTGTGATCAGTATGGAGCCTCTAAGGTAACCAGGCTCATGTGAATACCAAGGCTCAGACCCTACAGTAGTCATTATGGTGTGATTACACCGCAGTCGTTTACACATCAGGGATTAAAACACTACAGAGTTAATATTTATGAAGCTTAGCCTAAGTAATGAGATTATACACGTAGCCTGTGGTGTTAAGGCTAAGACCTTCTTACTGATGGAGATTAACCTGACCCATGTGACTGACATCAATTATGCAACTTAACACAACTAATATGAATATTAAGGCCACAGTTTAAATATGATTTTATCTGATTAAAACCCCCAAAACACTAAATAAAACTGACTGTAATACACATTGACGCTGACACCGTACACTGTTCTCATGATGAGCTCAGCCTGACTGACGTGATGCTCTTCTGGCTTCAGGTGGCAGCTGTCCTCACTTCACGTGTTCATGTCGGATGGTTTATTTCATTCAGTCACTTTCACCTGCAGGAAACTGTCGGAGTATAAATTAAAGAAGCAGTAAACATGTTAGCAGCTTGGACGTGGCTCCAGTTCAGGGTTCTGCTTCCTCCTGCTCCGATAGATGCAGAAACATGTTGGATATGTGGAGAGTTTAGGACTTCTTACTTTGTTTTAAACTAACTTCTGAAGTTTAACGATCAGATCAGAGTTAGAGCAGAAGCAGCCGCTGGGTTCCGGTTTCACTGTGATCCTTCCTGAGGACAGAACACTGGATGTCTGGAGGCTTTAGGACGTCTCGCTGTGTTCGGGCTCAGAGACAAACCTCTGAAGTTCCTCTAACTGAAGAGTCAGATCAGAGTTAGAGCAGAAGCAGCCGCTGTGCTCCGGTTGTGGAATCAGGAGGCTGATGACAGAGCACCGGTTCGTTTGGCTGATTTACGGACCAGGTGATGCCTGTAGCAGATTTAAACCGAGGCCTGTGGAAACACGTGCTCTGAACAAACCAAACTCCCCAAACTGAGATGACGGGATGCGGCTGAGCTTCAGCTCCTGGTGGAGTCAGTCCAATTAAAGCTGGTCTCTGCTGCAGCAGAGACCAGAGGTGGTTGACATCCACAGAGCTGCTGCTGAACCGCCTTCAGGGGACGCTTCCTTCACGCTGACTGAGCTGTTCAGGGTTCAGGGTTTCCTTCACTTTAAATAGTCACTGAAACACTCACAGATATCTGCTCACGCTGCGTCATTAGGGGCAGGTGTTAGGTCTCCTGTGTTTGTTGGACGGTCTGTCGGCACGCTGACGCGTCATCACGGAAGTTTGATCCAATCAGAGCTCTGGTAGCTCACCAACCGAGTCCAGACCAGAAGCAGCCAAAGCATCCGGTACATGAACACCTGGTGAGTCACCTGCACTTGTTCCCTCTACCTGAACGAATGCATGACGCAAGACAAACACAAAACAAATCGTTCATTGGTCTAGATGAACTGCTTCAGTTGCAGACCTGATTTTGATGCGTCGACACGATGTCGCCTCAACGTGAAATTCAAGTTTCTGCCTAAATTCAAGTCGAAGTAACTTAATGTAATGAAATGCTAGCTGAGGTGTGGCTCTCCTCATGGGTGTGAACACGCCAACGCCAGGCTGCTCATTAAACACACGACTGACTGTAAACACACGTTGATTCCCTTCACGTAGTTTGTGGGAATTCAGACAGACTGATGTCGAGCCCAGACGTTGTTCTTTAGAGTCAAAGATTCTCACATATAGAAACGGTTCCTGAACGCAGCATCGTCGATGAGCCACAACATTAAAACCAGCAGCAGTGAGCTGAGGAGCTCTGATCATCTAAAGGCTCCTGTCAGCAGCTGCATGATGAGGCAGCAGAGGAACGCTCAGTCCTGGAAGTTCTGGAGAAAATGAGAGACTTGAGCCAGCTGTGATGTTTGGATCAGAACATCTCCAGGACAGCAGGAGTTCTGCAGTGGAGCTTTCTTCTCTGTCACGAGGACGTCCAGGTGTGTTTACCTGGAGGAGAGAAGCAGCAGGATGGAAGAAGGTGACGTTCTGGATGATGTTCTGCTGGGAAACTTTGAGTCCTGCCTTCACATGGACACCTGAACATTCCTGCAGACCACGTCCACCTTCATGGCAGCTTCGTTCCCTGATGGACTCCTTCAGCAGGACGACGCTTCCTGTTGTGGTTAGAGGAACACGACCAAGAATTCAAGGTGTGGAATCCAGATCAAGCTTCAGCAGGATGTTCTTCCAAAATAAGTCTGATCAGAGCTTCCAGGACTTCAAGGTTCTGCTGCTGCTTTCTGAGGAGCAGGTTTTATGGTTGAGGCTGATCGGTGTCGGTGTTCGGGTCAGTCAGGGTTTAAAGTATCAGTTTTACCACTCAAAACTCACCTGGTGGCGCTCAGACGCACCTGAACCCAGGTTAGCTGGTGTCCATCACCCGTCCAGGTCTCCAGCGGACTGCGTCTGGTCTTCATGCTGTCTTCATCTCCTCCACTGACTCACTGTGAGCTGCTGCTGGTCCTCAGACTTTTCATCACTGTGACAGAAACCGGACTCAGCGGCAGGTCCAGGAAGGAAACTACAAACATGGAGGACGTTTGTGGTGACGGAGCTGCTTTGATGGGACTCCTCAGAGGACATGAAGCACTCGCACACTGTTTCGCCCACTCGTGTCTTACAGCTCAGCTGCCAATGTTGTGTCTCCTCCCCTCAGACGTCTCCTCACCCACCGAACCAAACACGCTCACGGCTGTTTCCGTGACGCCGTCGGGCTCCTCTGTGCTGTAGAATCACCAAACCGACTCCCTGTCGACACTGTGATGGTGCCGCGGCTCCGGCGGTACTTCCCACTTCATCCTGACGAACATTTATCAGTTTACAGACGAGTTTTAGAAAAGACAAAAAAGGGGAAGCACTTGAGAAGTTCCTCTGAGCAGCTCCGTGTCTGCTGGACGGATTCAAACTCCGTCACAGCCAGCGAGTCGTGATGTGAGGTCAGTGTTCACATCGTTCATGTTGCATGTGCACCAAGTTATGGATCGGGTCCTCCAGGATGTCGGACATGCTGAGCAGGTTCTGGTCTGCAGGGACGCAAAAGCACATCGTTTCATATTTTGTATTTATTGAATAATTGTTGTGTTGCTGTTTGCTCACATCTGGACCTCAGAGGACGGTCTGGGGGGGAAACGGGCCGATCCGCCGGGTTTCATTTGTACCGTTTAAAGTTTTAGCTGAAATAGAAACACGATGCATGTTTTCCTTTTTATTTATAGCAAACCTTTAATCACTTTGACAATCATCCAGCACGACACAGATTTGTGACTCTTAGTGACGTCCGACCAGAGCTCACCGAGGACACGACTCGACCACAGTGGACCTTCTGTCTGCTGGTTTCATTGTTACAGTCGACAGACTGAAGTTTGTCACTGGAACACAGTTGATCCCAGTTGAGCTCTGGTTGGAGGTCCTGAACCTCCTCAGAGTCTCTGTGATGGTCCCGTTGCTGCTAAACTCCCACAATGCTCTTGTGACGCCTCCTCTGGTCTCTACAGGATTAAACAGGAAGAGGCTCCCCCTGGTGAAACAACCAGGTACTACATCTGCTTCATTTTCTAAGTCTTTTGAGTTGCAAAGCAGACACACTGATTTTTAGCCACTTTAATGTAACTAGAGCACTTCTATTCTGGGAAAATGGCGTCCGATCAGCCGTTGGGCAGAAAAAACATGATCAGAACATCCGAGTGGTTCTTCTGCCCAAGTCAGTGCGACCTGTGCAGGTGTGTCAGTCAACAGTCAGCTAGCGTCTCCTCGTAGCCGAAATGTTGTTGCGTGATCATGAAAAGCTGGTTGAGGAAGTGGAGCCGTGGCAGCCACGTGTTTATTTACATGCAGTCCAGATAAACACAACAAATGGCCCGTTATCAGTAAACGTTCAGCTACAAGACGCGCTCCGGGTTCAGGAGGCACTCGCTTTAGATGCTCTTTGCTCTGGAGCTGCTTTCTGAGCTCTTCAGGTGTTTAAGGTTGAGTCACAGGAGAACCGAGGTGCAGGTCAAAGCTGCTCAGAGGTCAGGTGTTCAGTCACATCCAGCACCAGAGCGCCTCCTGACTGGACTCTGTCGCTTCAGATCTTTTTGAAGAATCTTGACTCGAACGGCTTCTTTGGAATTTTGTTTTCTTGGAAGCAGCGCTGCTTTAATTCCTGGCAGCTGCTATCGCGAGTCTGGCTGCTGCGCTGCTGCCTTACGTCATGTTTTCTCTCCCCGGAGCAGCAGCATGTGAGATTCAACCCGTCCTGCTCGGTTCGGACCGTGCTGAGCTCTGGGATCGGGATCAGGCCTCTGCAGCTTTACGTATCCTCTCATCGCTCATTCAGACGACAGAAATACTGTGATGATGTAAAGGTCGTGGACCTCGAGGGCCAAAGCATTCAAACCACGAGTTCTGTATGACGATGACGTGGCCCGATTGTTTCCTTTGGCCCAGTTGGCTCCGATCCTCATGAGTTTTTAATGTGACTCAGGAAGCTGCAGCCTCAGAAACTGATGCAAAGTTCAGCGTCTCTCTGGAGGACTGAACTCTGGCCTTTGCATCTCTCACTTCCTCATAATGCAGCAAAACATTCAGGACAGTGGGAGCAGCACCAGCGCCGCTCTGGACTCTCGGTTCTGGTTTTTATGACCTGCTGTAAATGCAAACGCTGCAGCTGCTCCTCGCTGTGTTTCCTGGAAGGATGTCTCTGAGCTCGTCAGCGCTGTGCGTTATTTACTTCACCGCTTCCCCGACACAAATGTTTGCAGGCCTCTAATGAAAACAGCCTCGTTCTGGTTTTGTCCTCAGCAGCTCGTGTTTGTGTAAAATCAGAACCAGTCCGGACGTCTCGGCGTTCGCTGATTGAGCTGCTTCTGGGAAAACAGAACAAACGGCGTCCAAGAACTTGCATAAAAGCCCATAAAGCCTGAATACATGGTTCCAGATGACACCAGTCGAATGTGAACACGGTTCCTCCCAAACCTCCATCAGAACATCTGGTTCTGTATCTGCAGAAACTTTAATGACCAGAGTTCTACCTTCAGACTGTGAATGTTCCAGAGGAGGGTCCAGATTGATCACCTTGATGGACTTTTTCCATCATTTCTGAGCCTCAGAACTTCATCAGAGCAGCAGATAGACACATCAGACAGTTGTTTCCCTTCCACAGATGGTTCTGGTAGGTTCTGGAGGTCAAACGGTCCTGGTTCTGACCAACCACCATCACACAGCTTGGTTCAGATGACATGAGAGCTGTCCAGGATTACAGACAGAACTACAAACGGACTCAGATTCACGAGCACATGACTCCAGGTTGGGCAGAAAGTCTCTCTAAAAACAGGACGTTTCATTTAGAACCAGTTGTTCTGACCCGGCACTGTCCTGTGTGACTGAGGAATCAAAAACAGAGTCCAGAAATGCTGAATAAGTTCAAAACAGCTGGAAATGTGCCCAGTGGTGACTCACAGTTAGACAGAAGTGACCCAAACTGTCAAAGACTGCTCAGAACTGTCTCGTGTTCTGGAGCTAAAACGGTCCTTCATTGTCCAGAACTGGTTCTGACCAACCACCACCACACATGCTGACATGAGCCTGGAACGTTTACCCAGAATGCACTTTGGAAAGTTTCCTCTGGTGACTGATCAGAACCAGAACCACATCCAGGGTACCGATGATTGTTTCTGTGACTCTGTCATAGACATTAGACTGTTACCACGGTGATCCATCCCATAATACTGATGCTACCGGCTGGTTATAAAAGAAAAGCTGATTAAAAATAGTCAAAAATGACCTAAAAGAAAAATTCTCCTAATTTACTTTAAATTTGCTCAGAATGAAATTAAAGGAATTAAAATGGTTTAAATGCTCCAGTGTTTCACCTGCTTTGCCAAATTCAGTCCACAGTGACCCAAAAATGACCCAAATGGATTCAAATCACCCAGAAATTGTCCAGATTGATTCAAATGTCTTACATTTTTTCAAAACAACATAAAGTTTGTTCTGAGATCTCAGCAACTCTTTTCCCAAAATGATCCAAACTTTGTCCAAAATCATTCAAATGATCTGAAATTACTTTAGTTTATTTTATTTTTATGATTCACAATAATCCAGAACTTTTCAAAATGTGATTTAAAAAGGTCCAAAAACTGCATGAATGTATTTTTAAAACAGTCTGAACAGAACCAGGTCCAGTGTTCAGACTGGATGGATGTAGAACTGATCTGGGGTCAGGTTCTACCAGAACCCAGATGTGTTCTTCCTCCTAAACGTCGTGTGTCTACCTGCTGTTCTGACGAAGTTCTGAGGCTCAGAAAGTGTCTAAAACTATGAGAAAACAACAAACAACAAACAACCAAACAACAAACAACAACAAAGTCCCTCGATAATCGTTCCAAATGACAAAAAGACACAACGTGACTTAAAACGTGTTGAAGAGGATCCAGAACATCGTCCTGGATCACTGAAGGAGGCTAGAAACCACCAACATGTGTTTAAAATGACAAAGAAAAGCCAAAACCTGGAGTTTGTGTGGAATCGTTCAGAATTTTTCCAAAACGACAAAAAAAAGTCCAAAAGACCTGAAATCTGTCAGATTTACCAGAAAACAAAGTGGACTCTAGATGACAGAGAAACACTCCAACACACATCAGATCAGTCTGAAGCGCTCCAAACAAAACCACGTGAAGCTGCATCAGTAGATCAAGTCACTGCAGAATCAGAACCAGGTGTTCTTAGGAGGTTCTGGTGGAGGTTCTGGAGGACCCAGCCTGTGCCGGGCCGTTGTTTTCCAGTGAATCTCTAACAGATGCTGGCGCCGCTGTTTGTGCCTCGGGCCGATTCTGACACCACGAGTCCACGCGAGCAGCCTAATGTCATGGAAGTAGGACGCGCAGCTTGTGTTGGTGGTTCTGGGCCAAAGCATCCGAGCCTGAAACGCGCCGCGATGGCTCGCTCACATTCTGCACATTAGCATGTTCCGTCTGAGGGTCCTGTCACGGCACCTCCTGGTTCATCTGGAGCCGCCGTCGTCCTGACGGGTTCACGAGGAGTCCAAACGGAGCAACGAGCGACTAACAGTGGCGGTACCGCCGGTGTTCGGTTCTGTAAGTCGTCTGAGGTTAACAGGAGGCAGCCGCTGAGTCCAAACGGATCTGAAGTGTTCTGCTCACGATGTGTCCAGATGGAAGTCAGAGAAGAACCATCGAACGCCACGACTTTACCAAAATAAAAAACCAAAACAGGTTCTGTTTTTATTAGCTCTGGAACACAGCTTCTGCTTTGTTTGTTTGTTTGTTTGTTTGTTTGTTTGTTTTACAGTCAGCATGTTTCTGTGGTTCCACCAGAAGTCGTCTGTCATTCAGCAAACCAGGAAACAGCCTGAGCAGCTCCGGCTGTTTTCACTCCCTCATGAACACGACTTCATTCAAATCAGGTTCTTCAAGGATCCGGTCAGACGTTGTGGTCCATGTTGTCACAGAGACGTCTGCTTTAAGTTCTGACCTTTAATCCGGTTCTTCTGTCGTTTCATGAGAGAACATCTGAGATTTAACAAAACACTGAACAAAGTAAGTTACAGCTGAAACAGTTAAACAGTGAAACTCTGGACTGTAGGTTCCTCTGAGGTTCCTCTGACATTCCTCTGACGTTCCTCTGACGTTCCTCTGACGTTCCTCTGAGGTTCCTCTGACGTTCCTCTGA
>NW_007579250.1:134210-142205 GCF_000690725.1 Stegastes partitus
GTTCTACGTCCATCCAGGTGTCTCAGTCTGATCAATCTGGACCCTCCTCTGTGGAACTGTGCTGCAGATGAAGAACCGGCTGGTTCTGAGGAGGAACCTTCAGGTTCCATTGGTTCTATGTGGACGGCGACCGGGCCGGACTGTCTCCTGGATCAGCTTCACACGTTGGAGGTTTTGTTTCGTCGTAGGTTCTCCGTCAGTGTTGCACAACGACAGAGCAGTGGTTCTGCCGTGTTCTTCTGGGTCGGTTTCCGGTTCACGGTGGAGAGCGCACGTGAGCTTTGGTTTAATAACGTGTTCATATTTTACGTTGTTCTGATGAAAACCTGTTGAATCCAAATAAAGTCGTATCCACACGCTGTCGCTGTCCGTTGTGTCTGTCAGTCCGTCTGCTGCAGCCACAGCAAGTAACTGAGTACATTTACTCCAGTACTGTGGTTCAGTACAGGTCTGAGGTACACGAAGCTGAAGAACAAACTGAAATGTCTGAGGAGGATTTAGAAATTATCAAAATAGTGAAAAAGGATGATGTCCCAAACGTTTTAATAAAATGAGGTGAAAATGAATTAATTTAAAATAATCGTCAAAATGCCTCAAAAATAGTTCAATGAGTAAATGAATGTGTTTATTTTTAAATGAAAGTCTGTAAAGTATGAAAAAATGTGAGAAAAGCAAAAAAAATGTAAAGAACATACAATAAAATTAAAAAAGAATAATTAAAATAAGAATTTAAATGTCATACGTTTTTAATAAAACTATTAATAAAATAAATATTAAATATCGCAAAAGTTTTGACAAAAACATCAGAAAAGTGTCAATTAAGCGTCTAAAAATGTTTCTAAAATATGCAATAAATCAATCAATAATATATATATGTACATATATATGTATGAATATATATATGTATCTATATGTGTATATATATATATGTGTACATATATATATACACACACATTCAAACAATATTACCAACAGGCGGCTACAATATTCACAAGATATTCAACAAACTGTGAGAAATATGTTGAAGAAATATTTTTGAAAAGTATAAAACTGGATTTAAAGAATTCAAAATCAGCTTTAACAGCAGCAACTGCTGAAACAGAAAAGACTGAAAAATATCATAAAAAATGCCCCAAAAGAATAAAAGGTCAAAAATAATAATAATAATGTCTGAAAACTTTATAATAAAACGTTTTAAAATAACAACAGCATCTCTGAAATTTGCTGCAAAATATCTATAAAAATAGTAAAATAAAATAAAATAATAAAATAAAAATGTGTGTAAAATATATAAAATATGTTCAAACCCTTTTATTATTATTATTATATTCATTAATATTATTAAAGTTTTATTTTTCATTCAGGACTAAATGCTTCATGAACCTGATGAAAGGCTCATGTTGGTCTATCTGATGGTATTTTATCTTTTTTATATATACATATATATTATTCTTGTCTTTACTGGTGCTTATATTCCTTTAAAATGATGAACAGAAGGTCGAACCCTTCCCAGGAGTTCTGGGTCCGTCCAGCCAATCACAGCCCGCCGCAGCCCACCTGTGCGCGTCACACAGGAAGGTGTGAGGCAGAGCGACATCCGCTCACCTGCTCCTCATCAGTCCTTCAGCAGCGTCCACACTTTGTCTCTCGGACCTCTGAGCTCGCAGCGACGGATCCGCAGCTCCAGCTGAAGGTTCGTCACGCTTCTGTCTGTCTGCGCTGCGCAAACTTTTGGATCAGTGAGGCTGTTTGTGGACGCGTTCTTGTCCGCAGTCTGCTCGTTCACGTGTTCACCTGTCTGGTGGGTTTTATCCTGTCTGACTTTACCAGAACCCTGAAGCCTCCGTCTCCAGACACGAGGCGAGCTGTGCGTCATTTACGCAGCAGCAGCCGCTGCCTGCGTAAATGACGCACCTGGGCGCCTCTCTGCCTGACACATGCGGGCTAAGCTGCAGTCTTGATGGTGTCATACGTGAAACCATCCAGAGGATTTAGCAGGATTGTCAGGTCAGAAAAACAAAGCAAAGCAAAGGAGGCAGCAGCTTGAGCAGACTGGAGGTGAGAGGAGGAGGGTGTCCATGCTTCACTGATCAGAACCGCTCCTCTGCTGCCATATAGAGACAATAGTCATCATTAACTACATGAATGCATCATGAAGGTCCACATCTGAATGAACATTAAACAAAAAGCTCATGATGTTAATGATGAGTTTGTGATTTTTCTTTGGATTAGTTTTCAGGATGATGATCACAATAAAACACTTCTGATTTCCTACCTTATAAACAACACGACTGGAGAAACGTTTTAAATGACAGGTTTACTTTTCACTTGACAGTTTTGTTACTGAAACGAGATGAAAACATGCACCAGTATCAGAAACATAGCAGGACACAGCGCTGTACACAGAACATTCACAACTTCACAATATAATAATGTTCATAATGATAATACTAATATAACTTTTGGGTGTGTTTAAGTGTTTAAATAAGTTTGTGGTGTTGACACGGCATCATAAGTGTTTCCTGCAGATATGGCAGGTTGCAGTCTCCAGCTGACACCAGACGGAGCTTCTTCTTCTTCTTCTTCTTCTTCTTCCACCATGTAACAGTTGCAGTTGCAGAGAAGAAACTAAAACCCTGAGTATTGATTCCATCACATAAGTATTGATCGATGGTATTGATGCTGTGGATCGATCGGCTCACTGCTGCACAGATCAACAATAATCACAAACGAATGCTGTTAAACCCAATGTTTCATTCATTTGCTCATTTAAATACGTTAAATGTTGTGTGAAGGAACAAATCAGCATTTATATAAAAAGAAAAAAGTCTGACTCGGATGTTATTTATATTTTTTCCATTTCTTTACTGTCAACATGTAGAAAAACTTTTTTCTGATTTTACTAAATTTTACATGTACCTGAACGGAGCGTTCAGGAGCCAATTAGATGTTTGTTTTGTACGATGTGGAAACACTGAACACTCACAGGAGCTAATGCTAGCGAACAGGAGCTAATGTTAGCTAATTCAGTTTTATTTGTATCGTGCAGTTTACAACATGTGCCATCTCACAGTGCTCAACATAGTCAGGTACAGACCTTAGAAATGACAAATGTTAGCTACTGTTAGCTACTGTTAGCTACTGTTAGCTAGCCTGCTATCGCTGAAAGCTTCAACAAACATAATCAGTGACAGAGTTTTTAACTATTACATTAATAGCCACCTACTTTGGTACCTTTGATGAATGTCAATCAATTAAAAATATAAATGATTTCATAAATATTCTCCTCCTCCAATCAGTGTTCATCAGATGGACCTTCAGCTCCATCACTGGTCCTGTTGGTCTCCATCAGTCTGAACATCTGGACGCTGCAGCTTCACCTCATTGTTCTGATCTAACTGTTCAGACTCTGTTGGGTTCCACAGGAATCATGAGGGAACAGAACTCTTCAGGTCCAGACTCTAATCCTCAGCTGGACTGAGGTCTGGACTCTGACTGGGCCTCCAGAACTTCACCTGGTTGTCTTCAAACCATTTCTGTGGAGCTTTGGCTGTTTGCTTCACATCATGATGCTGCCACCACCGTGCTTCAGTCTGATGGACTGAAACCTCCATCTTGGTCTCCTCAGACCAGAGAACCTTCTTCCAGGTGACTCCAGAGTCTCCACATGTCTTCTGCTGAACTCTAGTCCAGATTTAATCTGAGCTTTTCCCAACAGAGTCTTTCTCTTTGTCTCCATAAAGCTTTGATGGAGAAGAACAGACAACAGTTGTTGTATGAACAGTCTCTGAAGCTGGAAACTCCTTCAGAGGAGTCATAGGAGTCTTGGTGGTCTCCCTCTCTAGTCTCCTTCTAGTACCTCCTTCAGAGGAGTCGTAGGAGTCTTGGTGGCCTCCCTCACTAGTCTCCTTCTTGCTCAGTCTCTGAGGACGTCCTGCTCCAGTCAGTCCTACTCATGGTCCATGTTCCTTCCATGTCTTAAGGATGGATCTAACTGGACTCCAGAGATGTTCAGGAGCTTGGAGATGTTCTGGTATCATCTCCTGACTGATGCTTCTCAACAACCTTCTCCCAGAGTTCCTGGAGGGTTCTTCAGTCTTCATGGTGTGGTTCTATCCAGGAGTTCTGATCCACCAGGGACTGGACCTCCCACATAAACCAGTCTTTAAACTACAACCACTGAGACACATTCACTGACCTCACATGATGCGTTTACTGACTGTAGGACTTCTGATTAGGTTGAATCAGGTGAGTTCACGTTTTGTTTGTATTTCTAATGAACTGACTTTGTTGACAGACGTCTGTTTTGTGTAAGTTTCTGTCATAAAGTCAGATTGAATCATTTCCAGGGAGGCTGAGCCCGTGTTTACTGGACCTGCTTCTAGCTGCAGGTTCTTCAGTCCACATACCTACTGAGGGGTTCTGAGGTGGAGGGAGGGGAGGTGATTTATGTCCAGGAACCTTCACTAAAGCATTCTGGACCGTTTGCAGGAATCCCACAGAAACCGTCTCCGTTCCGGATGAGAGTTCACCGAGAGTCTGTTTGGACCAAACCGGTCTTTTTGCATGTTTGGCAGTTGGTTCCATTCCTGCAGCTCCGTGTGCGGCGGACAAGCACAGACCTGAGCAGCAGCTGTTGTGTAACAGCAATTAGAGGCCAGAGCCCAGAGAGTGGAGCTGTTTAGAGAAGCTGCTGTCAGACTGTTTCTCCTCCTGTCATGAAATAATGCCGAGTCTTGTACAAACAGTGACGCGCTGCCGAGCTCAGGTGTTCACAAAGGCAGGAGGGGCGGCCCGGCCCGGCCCGGAGGAGGCGGCCCGGCCCGGAGGAGGCGGCAGGAGGGCAGGTACAGCCAGTGTGATCAGAGCTGGAGTCACGGCGGTACAGAGGTTACTCAGCCTGCTGCTGACTCGCTGTTTGTTTAGACTGATAGGCTGCGAGGAGGAGGAGGAGGAGGAGGAGGAGGAGGAGGAAACCAGCCCAGCTGAGGAGAGAAAACAGCGAGTGGCTGAGACGCGCTGCAGACGGAGCTGCAGACGGAGCTGTGGACGGAGGACCATGTCTCTGGAGGGGAGGGTGGCGCTGGTGACCGGAGGGGCGCAGGGCATCGGCAGGGCGGCGGTCCAGGAGCTGCTGCGGAGCTCAGCCAAGGTCAGTGGTCCTGCCTTTGTTTCCGCTGCTTCAGTGTGAAAGTTAGAAGCAGCCGACTGCAGTGGAGGAGACG
Source organism: Stegastes partitus (assembly GCF_000690725.1). Classification (NCBI taxonomy): domain Eukaryota; kingdom Metazoa; phylum Chordata; class Actinopteri; family Pomacentridae; genus Stegastes; species Stegastes partitus. The sequence goes on from NW_007579250.1 coordinate 139,436, forward strand.
TCTCTGACCTTTGCTCTGGTTGCTGCTGCTGCCGGTTTCCTGCCGGTGAAGCAGTTCTGGAGGCCGGGTTCTGGGTTCAAGTGTCATTCTGTGTAAAGTGGGCTACCAGGAAAAGAGCACTTCACATTTAGCTGGTGAGAACTTCCTCCACAGCCCAGAGCAGCGCTGAGCAGCGCTGAGCCCAAACCGCAAACAGCAGAAGTCAGAGTGACGATGCAGAGAGCAGCTCAGTGTGGGTTAAAGTCTGCAGCATGGAGAGGTTCTGTTACACAAGGCAACACACCAGAAATAAACGTGTTTCTGGTTCTGTCAGCGCACAGATAACAACCTCATTAACATGAATTAAACTGTAGATCAGCAGTAACTCACTCTGTCAGGGTTTGAATGTGAAGTTTAAATCAGCAAAGTGAACAACATTTAACTTCTGTGTGTCGTTATTAACAGTGTGTGTCGTGTGTACCTGTGTCTGGGTGAACGAGGATCTCTGATAGGTAGAAAGGAAACGCACAAAGAACGTTAGTCTACATTTAAATAAAGACAAACAGGCAGCAAAAGGACAATTCAGTTAAATTTGTTTCTAAGAACAGAACGTTTTAAACCCAGTGTGTAGCTGGACTCTACATCGACCCGCTGATTTAAACTGTTGTTCTGCAGATTTAACCGATAATAAACCGTAAAAGAGCGACGATGTATATGAAGGTAAAACCGTCAAAATGTTCACGTCAGAACTCCGTGTTTTCAGTTAAATCAACTAAAATATGATGATGTGCAGATTATATTAGCGTATGAAAGTCGGTCACTTTATTTATTTTGAACTTATTCTACAGATTCTGCAGCTTAACAGATGAGATGAAGGCAGACGACGAGAAAGATCTGAATTCACACGCTGGCCGTTTAAAAACAGAAAATAGAACAAATAACGTCCACATTTTAAAAATCTATGTATTTTTTAAAACTTTTTTTAATCCCTGTTTGTAAAAATCTAGATTTTTTTATTACAGATGGTAATTAATGAGATAAAATCAGACTTTTAAAAAACGTTTCCTTTTTTCTGAAGGCTGCAGTTTTCCACTGTTAACATGATCTGCCCCAAACATCCGCTCTGAGCAGGAACGACAACGTTAGAACGTCGGCCAGAACCTGCCAGAACCCCCTCGTTCTGACGGGCTCGTGTTCTGCAGGTGGCCGTGGTGGACCTGAACCAGACCTGCGGGGAACAGTGCAAGAAGCAGCTGGACGCCGAGTTCGGAGAAGGGAACTGTTCCTTCATCCAGTGTGACGTTTCCAACGGCGACGCGCTGACAGGTAACGCTCAGGAAACGTTCCTGCAACGCTGGAGAACGTCGCCTGCAAGTTCAGTTCAAAGAAAACGTTTTAATCAGATGTTCAAAGAACCAGTAATTCCCAGTAACGTTCCTCTAAAGTTAATGTAACGTTTTGATGTCAACGTTCAGAGGACGTTGTCAGGAACACGGGCGACGGATGGATGTTCTCCAAACATCTTTGCTTTTCAAGATGTCATTGAGACGTCAGATGACAGAACGTTCTTTAGAAGACGCTCCTGCACTGTGACATGTTAACAAAGGTTCTGCCTGTAATGTTCTGAGGATGTTGCTGAGGGAACTCATGGCAGAGTAGATAAAACGTTCCCACCAAAGCAAAGGAAGAATGTTCTCGGTGCAACATTTGATTTTGAGAACATTGAAGCAAAAACGGTTCAAGGTTTTCAGTTCAGTTATCCTGCCTTCAAGAAGAACGTTCTGGGAACCAACAGAAACGTAGAGGTTGGCCTGAAGTTTCTCAGAACGTTTTTGTCTTCTGTGCATCGAGGGCAGACTGGTGAGGAACATGCTGGCATCTCACCGCTCGTGAAGAACTTCCTCATGACCGTTGAGGAAGTTCTTCACACGTGGCGACTGTTCGTATCAGCCGCCGGTTCGTTGAACCACCTTCATGTTTCAGCCTCTCCAGACGAGTTTTAAAGCATCTCCAACAACTTTTTTTTACATTTCCAGACGACTTTACGCCACTTTAGACCATTTTATGTGAGTTCATTAAATTTCAGACAGTTTTTAACATTTTCTTTAAACAAGTTTATGTCAGTTTGGACAAAATTAGAATCAAAATATGAAAAATTAATTTTTTCCAGCTTCTCCAGACTTTTCCTCTCTGCTCTGCTCATCAGCCGTAGAAAGATGTTCCACCATCAGTAGAAAGATGTTCCACCATCAGTAGAAAGATGTTCCATCATCAGATGTAGAAAGATGTTCCACCATCAGATGTAGAAAGATGTTCCATCATCAGATGTAGAAAGATGTTCCACCATCAATAGAGAGATGTTCCACCATCAGTAGAAAGATGTTCCACCATCAGTAATAATAATAATAATTGATCAGATTTATATAGCGCTTTTCTGGACACTCAAAGACGCTTTACACTGTCAATTATTCATTCACACACATTCATCCTGGTGGTGGTAGCTACGATTGTAGCCACAGCTGCCCTGGGGCAGACTGACAGAGGCGTGGCTGCCATTCTGCGCCTACGGCCCCTCCGACCACCACCTCAAACAATCCATTCATACGCATTCACACTAGGCAAGGTGGGTGAAGTGTCTTGCCCAAGGACACAACGACCATGAAACAGGTTACAGGGCGGAATCGAACCGCCGACCTTCCGATCACCGACCGACTCGCTCTACCACCTGAGCCACAGCCGCCCAGTAGAAAGATGTTCCACCATCAGATGTAGAAAGATGTTCCACCATCAT
>NW_007579250.1:142940-147343 GCF_000690725.1 Stegastes partitus
CACTCTTTCATTTTTCTGCTGCACATCTGTCAGCGCCGCTCGTATCTGTGCGAGCGTGTCGGCCGAGGAGGAGGAGGAGCTGAGCGTGGAGGTGTGAGACGAACAAGGTTTCATTGTCTGACACACAGAGACGGTAAGAGGCTGCAGGCGAGCTGCTGAGGAATGTGGTTCGGTGTTAACTGCTGTTGATGTTGACACAGAGCCTGAACGCAGACGTGACTCCGCAGTCGGCCGAAAACATGCAGCTCAGGGAAGAGCTGCCAGAACGTAGACGGGACGCTGCAGAACCTGCTTAGTTAGAAAAATAAAGCCAAACGCTCAGGAAATGTCTTTAAAATAATCTATTCCTGCTCATTTAAATAAACTGTAATTATTCAAATGTTGTAAAGTATTTGTGAGAAAGCTTTTCTCTGCTTCCTGTCAGATTATTCATGTTTTACTTCTGCTCTACAGTCAGTCTGTAAACCAATGACTGCTTCTCAGCAACAGAAGTATTGTTTTCTTGTGATTTTACTGGATGTCGTCTGTAATTCACCACATCCTGAGAAATCTACTGAATAACACCTAAAAACAAACAATTATCATAAATCGCTTAAGTTACACAATTATACAAATGTTCCTAAACAAAAACAAAAAAAATGGAAACACCAGAAAGTATTTATAGATTTTTTTTAAGTGAATGTCTAAATAAAAACGTCCTGTCTTTGGTAGAACGTTCTATCACGTGTTCCCTCCACAAAAAGCCAAATGTTCTCCTTCAGCAGTCAACGTTCTGCCTCCAGACGCCTCGTTAACATTTTGCTTCTGACGACATCCAAACTTCTAAACGTTCTTTGGCCATCAGATTAAAATGCTGTAAACCTGTTCCCACACCAATGTTGTGGGAACGTTCTCCGCTTGCTGTGAGCCGTTCTCCAGATGTTACGAGATCCTTAACTTCTCCGTCGTGGCTGTTCTCTCTGTTCCCTCAGATGCCTTCCAGAGAACCGTGGACCAGTTCGGTCGACTGGACATCGTCATCAACAACGCCGGCATCAACAACGAGAAGAACTGGGAGAAAACCATCCAGGTGAACCTGGTGAGTTTCAGGTCCGTGGACCAGATCGGTTCTGTCCGACCTCAAACGGACCCACAGCTCAGCTCCTCTGGTTCTCCGACACAAAGGAGCGTCTGTTGAAGTGACGGGGCGGCTGTGGCTCAGGTGGTAGAACGGGTCGGTCAGTGATCGGACCTGTGTCATGACGCTCCACCACCCTGCCTGGTGTGAACACGTTTGACTGGAGTGTTTGTTTGAGGCGGCGGTCGGAGAGCGGTTTCATTCAGAACATGACAGTAACAGTTGGGTTCTAAAAAGAACAAGCAGTGGGCCTCTAATCGTACCCTGTGGTACTCCGTCTGAAATGCCCATTCCTTAAATCAATATATCTATGATAATATATTGATGTTAATTCACTTTCAGCCTCAACAGGAAACCGTCTCCACACACGTCCACAAACAAAAGCTACCGTTGCTTGGCAACCGCTGAACGTGTAAACAAGCGTCTGTTTGGGATTCAGACAACATCAGCAGAGAAAAGCAGCTTATGTGCAGCAGTCCAGCCGCAAAAATGTGAGTTTTACAGACAGTCGGAGGCAACAGATGGAGAAGAGAACGTTGGTTATTGTTCATACGGATAAAATATTCTGGAAATAAAACCGTCTGACTTTTATTCTGAAAGTATTAACGAGCCGACAGCAGGACGAGCAGCTTGTTCCTCTGACGGCTTCACTGTGGATATACTTATTATTGTTATTATTATTATTATTATTATGTTTTTTTTGCCACCAAGTGACCAGAATCATGTACGACTGCATTTTATATTTACTGTAACCGAACAAAACTTTTTCATCGTCCTGTAAAATCCACTCTGAAGCGGTTCAATAGTTCTATTTTTATTGATTGGTAGAAGTTGGGGATCGTTTCCAACCTTCAGCAGCAGAATATGAGGGAAAGCATTAATTTACATGTAAAAAAGTGTATTAAAATCAAGACTAAAACTGTAAATAACGTCCACACCAACAGGCTGTATTACTAATAGCAGTTTGTTCTTATGTGGTGTAACATTATACTGACTTTCTGTGTTGAAATCAGCTGAAAACAGGATTGTTCTACAGATATTTGTTTTTCCATGTCTGATGTGCTTTTGTGGCTCCGTCGCTGCAGCATGTTCAGTCTTTTGTTACAGTCGACGTACTGAAGTCAAAGAAACCCGCATGCTGAGTCTGAACAGAGGATAAAAGGCTCTTTGGGATGAGCTGCTGTCCAATCAGAATGAGACTCTGAGACGGTTTTCTCTGTAGACGGACTTCCTGTCAGTAGTTTACTGAACGTTCATGATTCTGATTCTGACCGAGCACAGCCGGCTGTAGGAGTCGTGTGGACGTGAAGGTTAAAGCTTGTGTTTGTGTGCGTTGCAGACGTCGGTTATCAAAGGAACCTACCTGGCTCTGGAGCACATGAGCAAAGAGTACGGCAAGGAGGGAGGAACCATCATCAACGTGTCCTCCATGGCAGGTGAGCCTCGTTAAATGGACCCGCTGAACGTCGCTTTTACGATGTGACGCATCACAACTAACCGTCATGTTAACGTGTAAACTCATCTGGACCGACGTTTGAGTTTGATCAGCTTCCAAACTGATCTGATTGATTCCACATTAATATGCTAATTATTGATATATTGGTGCATCATTATCCAAGTTATTCATATGCTTGTCTGTTCATATGAAGCCTGTTGGCATCTCAGTACGTTGATATTATAATTATTGACATATTTTTACATTCATATCCATGTTAGGGGTACTACTGTATGTTAGTATCCTTATTTTTGATCTATAGGGGCCTTATTATCCAGGACGTTGGTGTTTTTGTCGGTATTGACACTGTGAAGATATTAGCGTTGATATTTTGCAGCAAAAGACGATTGTTCTGATGGAATCTGCTTCGCTGCTTTTTCTGAACTCCAAGAGAAATCCTGCTGGTCAGTGGCTGTCATGAATGAATGAACACTGTTTATTGGCACCTTTTACTGTGATCGATAGAAACTGCTCCTCAGCTAACCGATCATCTGCAGATGAACCAGATGTCCCACAGAGTTCTGAGACACGTGAGCCACAGTTTAAGAATAACCACAACAAATCAGGACTAGAGTTCAGCAGAAGACATGTGGAGACTCTGGAGTCACCTGGAAGAAGGTTCTCTGGTCTGAGGAGACCACAGTATAAAAAGGTGAAAATAAACAGAAGGTGAGAGCAGCATGTACCGGTGAAGCTAATGCAGCAGAACGACTGTAGCTCGTTAACCAGCCAGGAAGCGTTTAGCTCACCTAAACACTGCTGCACCCAGCAGCACCAAACCAAACAAATCCTTTATCACCGTTAAGTCAACCTCGTTAACCTCTGGCACGCCTGAGTGACTCGACAGAATTATAGTTTGACATGTTGACAAAGCGTCCAAAGTCCAGACGTACTAAACCTGCAAATGATCTACCTTATGAACAGTCACGTGTTCTCAGCTCACATCACAGGCAGCTGGTCAGGACCAACCTGAGATCCATGATGGAGCTGAAGGTTCATCACTACTTTGTAGAAATCTGTTTTTAATTTGAGGGGACCACCGTTTATAGACCCGGTAAAAGTCTGAATCCCTGTAGCTGGTTATGTTCTACTGAACCAGAGCTACTGGAGAATAAACCACAGGAGCTGGCTGCTGTGTTCAGATGATCTAAACGGTTTTATAGCGCTTGTCCACCTCAGCGCTGCTTTACCGTCATCTCTGGTCTACATGCTGGTTGTTGAGCTTCGATACACAAAGTACAGCTTACGATCCACTTCCTGAAGAAAATGCAGAAACACCACCGACTTCTTTGACATCGGTTGGTTTGGAGGCGACGCCAAGTTAAACATGTGACCCAGACGTTATCGTTCCCAGACGTGTGGGTCGGTAGGATCTCTCCAGCGGTATCACCTGCTCCTATCGCTTCCAAACACGAGATCACATCGATAACGTCTGTTGACATTTGTCAGACAAATCTCAGGCGTACATGTTTTCAGCTGCTTCTGGCAGCTCCTCATGGTCCTGATGGAGATGTTCGTATTCAGAATGACTCAAACGTCACCCAAACATGAAGTGAACGTGTAGAACATCACTCCAGAACTGTCTGAAATTACTCCAACTGACACGAAATGAAACGGTCCAAAATGGCATGAAGTTGTCCAGAAGTGTTGGGAAAGAAGTCTTCACATGCCTCAGAACCTGTTGAGAAATGATCATGAGAGGAAAATAAAACCTGCTGGATCAATAAATAAATGCAGGATGGATCAGAACCAGTCACATCCAGCATGGTGGAACATCTTTCTACATGATGG
>NW_007579250.1:147703-154369 GCF_000690725.1 Stegastes partitus
TGGAAAACCAAGAGTTCATAGAGGCTGGAACACTGCAGCACAGAGAGTCTTTTATATTTTGTGGTGTTTATAACATTAGTTGAATCCACTTGGTCCTCACCGCTACGTTGGCTGATGTCCGTACGTGGAGCTGTGTGCTGCTGGATGTTCTGGTGGACCAGCTGAGCCTCCACTGAGCTCACACGTGGGAACCAGTCGAGCTCGCTTTATGTAGCAGAGAAACATGATCCAGGATCTGCTCGGGGTCCAGAGGTTTAAACCTGATGATGTCACTGCTAACATTTTGCTGCCCTCCCTCCGTGAAGCGAACACGGAACTCTGCTGCAGTGTTTTCTTGACCTCGAATCGCACTCGGATCGCTTCGGCCCCGCGGCGCCGGATCCTCCGCTCGCTCCAGAAGCTGCTTCTGAAGATCGAGCTGATAATCGACGGGCACATGACAGAGTTGGCCTCTGATGTGAGTTTTCAGGATTTTACTGAACTCCTCGTGAAAACGCCTGAAGGCAGCGTTCCTCAGCGAGTTTAAAGACGCGAGCTGCAGACGGCGTCCAAGGAGATAACAGGAAACACACATTCTTCCCTCCGAAAACAAAAACACGCAGAGTTTTCTTGTCCATGTTTGGACACGTCGCCGTTTGTTACAGGAATGACAACAATGCTAATGTTATCGTAGCGAGCTCGCCTGGTTCCCACGTGTGAGCTCAGTGGAGGCTCAGCTGGTCCACCAGAACATCCAGCAGCACACAGCTCCACGTACGGACGTCAGCCAACGTAGCGGTGAGGACCAAGTGGATTCAACTAATGTTATAAACACCACAAAATATAAAAGACTCTCTGTGCTGCAGTGTTCCAGCCTCTATGAACTCTTGGTTTTCCACGCAGATGTAGAAAGATGTTCCACCATCAGATGTAGAAAGATGTTCCACCACCAGATGAATGTATCTCCACCGTCTGGCTCCTCTGGTCTCTGGTTCTGATCCATGCTGCATGTATTCATTGATCCAGGAGGTTGGATGTTCTTCTCCGTCTCTCAGAGGAAACTCTGGCTGCAGTTCAACCTGAAGTCTCAGAGTTTTTCTGTTTTGGTCACAGCTGAGTCCGTTTTAGATTTTATTTTTTATTGTTTTGTCCTTGTCTAGAACCTGGTTGATGCCGTTGGTGAACTTTTTGGACGAGTTCTGTAGAATAAAGTGATTTTGAGGAAACATCAGGATTAGATGTTTTTGCAGCACATTTGATTGATTCAAGGACTCAAAGTAGAACGACTCTTTTTCTGTTGTTGTTACTCGTTCTGGCTGATAAATGGAGTCACGTTGGCCTTTTGTTGGTAGAAAACATGATGTTCTCATCATTCAGAGAGTTTAAAAGACAAATTAAAAGCAGCACAGGGCAGGAAGTGGAGAAGATTTATAGAAGTAAAGTCAGGAAAGCTCTCAGCTAAACGTCTGTTCTGTTGATTCTCGCCAGGAAAATTCACACCTCAGAGCTCACAGATAAAAATAAAGATGATGAAAATCCACCTTTCATGTGTGCAGATACGACATGATGGAGAGTTAAAAGGTGCAAATCGCTCTTAAAAAGTTCTACAGTCTGTCGGAGCCTCTGGTGGTTTGTGTATGATGGACTAAACCTGACAGTGTTTCTCTGTTAAGTCGCTGTCGCTGTGTGTTGCAGCCTTCCTGCACTCCCCCCACCAGCCGGTCTACACCGCCACCAAACACGGAGTCATCGGCTTCACCAGGGCCATGGCGGTAAGATTCAGCAGAGGCACAACCCGCACAGCGACAGCACATCGAATAGAAGAGAATGTCCTCCATGGCCTCAGAGACCAGGGCGTCAGCAACGGACAGGAAATAAAGTTAAAGAACGGCGACAAAGCTGAGACACAGAATGACTCCGAACCACAGGAGATGGAAAACGAGACAAAATGAGACACAAAAAGACGAAAATGACACAAACAAAAGTCAACAAATGAAATAAAACCGTCAGAAAGAAAACAAAACGACAAAAACAAGATACACAAAAGATATGAGACACAAAACGAGACGAAACGACGCAAATGAGTTAAACAGACAAAACTGAGACACAGAAGGACAAAACGAACAAATGAGATAAAGCAAAGAGACTAAAATACAGAAAATAGACAGAAAATGAGAATAAACAAGAAACAAAGAGACACAAAGAGACACAGAACACAACAAATGAGATAAAACTGTCAGAAAGACACAGAAAATGAATAAAATGAGGAAAAACGAAACAAAACTACAAAAAATGAACCACAAAATGAGCCAGAACACCGAAACTAAGACACGAAATGACTGTAAAAGAGTCGAAACGACACAAATGAGATGAAATGAGAAACACAACAATCAAACAAACTGCGACACAAAAGGACAAAACGAACAAATGAGATGAAACTCAAAGAAAAGAGACAGAAAATGAGAATAAACACGACAGGAAGTGACACAAAGGAGACGAAGTGACAAAACAAAGACAGGAAACTACAACAAACACGTGGGTCGGCTGGTTTAACTGGTGCTAGCTGTGGAACGTCCAGAGAACGTTTCATCAACTGGCTCCTCCTCCCTCGTCTCATTGATTATCGATCCCGTCTTAGCGACTCTTCAGGAACACGTTCCATAAAATCTGATTTCTGCCGACATTTCCTGCGTCCGCCACCAGGGGGCTCCGTTACGTACATGTTACAGAGCTCCAGACTTGACACTGTGCAGAACGTTGCGTAAACGCTCTGTTTTGGTTTCAGGACGCCTCGTCTCAGGGCGACTACGGCGTGCGGATCAACGTCCTGTGCCCGGCCTTCGTCGACACGCCGCTGCTGCGCTCGGTGGAGCACGAGGACAACATGGGCAAGTTCGTCAAGTTCAAGGACGACTTCAAGCTCAGCATGAGCAAGTTCGGGGTTCTACAGTAAGTCTGCAAAAGTGTGGCGGGTTCTGTCGGTTCCACGTGACGTTGATTTATGAACGGGTTGAAACGAGGTTCTGAGGGTTTGGTTTAGTCGACAGCTGGACAGTTTGTTCTAAACTGAATGTTACACTGAGAACGTTCCTCCTTTGCTGTCTGGTACCACTGGGGAACTTTGTGGGAACGTTTACAGTTTCTACAGTATGTTCCCTCAACAACATCCTGAGAACCCTAAAGGCAGAATGTTCCACCTCTGTTAGTTTATCACGGTACAGGAACGTCTGATGAAGAACGTTCTGTCATGTGACGCCTTGCTAACATCTCTCCAACGATGTTCTGAATGTTGCCTTGAGAACGTCTCTTCATTGTTCCTTCAGCTGTAGAAACTTTTCCTGTGATTTTATGAGATCTTATCTCTAATTTAACAAACTGTGAGAAAACGAGCTGCAGGTAGAACGTCGGTATGTTTGACGGTACCGGTTCTGGACGGGGAGTAACGCTGCGTTGTGTCGGCAGGCCGTCGCTGATCGCCGAGGGCATGATGAGGCTGATCGGAGACTCCAGCCTGAACGGAGCCGTCATGAAGATCACCTGCTCCAAAGGAATCCACTTCCACACCTACGAGCCCATGTCGGCCTGAGCTGGACTCTGCTGGGCCGCCACGAGGTCGCTCAGAACTGCATTGATTCACTATTTAATGATTCTGTCCGACTGCTGCTCGGCAGGTCCGTGGACGGAGCCGTCACGGTGACACGTCTGAAATGTTGTTCTACAGCTGATTTATGTGCTTTGTGTACAAATTTAAATAAATACTGAGAGTTTGTTTGATCTGGGACGTATTCACTGGATGGTTCTGTTCTGACTGGGCCACACGAGGAGGCTCCGTCTGACTCCTGGTGGCGACTGGTTCCCACACACCTCTAGTTTCTGATATGATCGTGTTGTAACTCTGCTGAATGCATGTTGTGGCTGAAACGCACAAACATGAACGTTTAGATTCTGCTGTGACAGAGTTCAGTTCTGGTTCTGTCTGTTGGTTCTGTTCTGCTGCCAACACGTTTCAACGCTGCCGGACTCATCAGGGTTTTAATCCACTCAGTAAATCTTACGTTTCTCCACCATGGCTGTCTGTGAAGCGGCTAGAAGCTGGTCCTGGTGTCAGATGGAAACTGGGCTCAGAACTTTTGCATCGTAGTTCATGTGAGCTGGTCAGTGATCGTTCAGATATCTCACCGCTGATGTAACAGAAACAGAAAACAAAGACGGATGGCGGCTGCTGAGTGTAGCCGGACCCTGCAGGCCGATGATCGGCGCCGTCGAGGCTGCAGGAGTTCTGTTCCTGGAGACGCTGAACTCTGCTCAGGTGAGAAGCTTCTCAGAGGGAAAATGCAGAAGTTCTGCTCTGAAAACACGTGAAACTCTCAACGTTCTGCCGACATGTTTGGCTTTGGATCCCACACAACACTTCAACTAAACTAGTCTCTGTTCTGTTTGTGTTCCAGGTTTAGAACCTTGTAAGTGCTGGTCTGGGACCCGGAGTCCAACCGCATGCTGTTCACCAGGTCAGTAAGTCATCAGCTGCCTGTAGTGAAACCATCTCTGTGGAGCTTTGGTTGTTTGCTTCGGCTCTTCTCCAGGTCTCAGTTCTCCTGCAGACTGCATCCCTCACTAGTCTCCTTCTAGTACCTCCTTCAGAGGAGTCATAGGAGTCTTGGTGGCCTCCTTCTCTAGTCTCCTTCTTGCTCAGTCTCTGAGGACGTCCTGCTCTAGTCAGATCTACTCATGCTCCATGTTCCTTCCATGTCTTAAGGATGGATCTAACTGGACTCCAGAGATGTTCAGGAACTTGGAGATGTTCTGGTATCATCTCCTGACTGATGCTTCTCAACAACCTTCTCCCAGAGTTCCTGGAGGGTTCTTCAGTCTTCATGGTGTAGTTCCATCCAGGAGTTCTGATCCACCAGGGACTGGACCTCCCACATAAACCAGTCTTTAAACTACAACCACTGAGACACATTCACTGACCTCACATGATGCGTTTACTGACTGTGGGACTTCTGATGCAGTCACTTATTTAACATTTTAGGCCTTACTTTGTGGAAACCTGGTCTCGCTTTGACATAAAAGTTAGTTTTTTGGTAAGTTCTTGTCTTAAAAGCCAAACTAAACCGGTCCTGGTTCAACACTGTGTCGTTATGAAGAAACGGGTCGAGTCCCATAAATATCCAGCGTTTGCTTTATTCCAGCGTTCTGTTTTTACAGCGATAGATTTATACCCTGTGTATATACATGCTCATACTTTGGGGAACCGTTGGCTGGAGATAAGAGGGAGTTCTTACCAACGGTCCGGTCCGATAAGATCCAGTCTGTCCACAGATGAAGCATGACGACGTGTCGGCTACGTTCTCATCGCTACAGTCACCGATATCAAAACCTACAAAACCTACGAGCGTGTCTGAGAACCCAGTTGGCCACTCGGTCTGGAGCCCAAGCCCAGTTTTCATGTTAGAACGGGTTGATGCGAAGTCCGGTTCCCAGCGGAGAGAACGGGTTCACTTTGGCCCACATCAAAGCGTCGTTGAGGGAGATGGCCGACTTGCTGTCCTCCAGCAGGAACACTGGACCCTACACGGTCAGAAACACAGAGACAGAACCGTGACCAAGGCTGCTCCCACGCCTCAGCACCAACCACCCAGAACCACACACCTGTATCCTCTGTCCGGTGAAGCAGGACAGCTGCAAGTCCGAGTGGCTCGGCAGGTTGGACCCGGTCACATAGTCGGCACCGGACAGAACCAAAGCAGCTGAGAGAGGAAACGTTGGTCAAACACAACATACAGCACACAGCAGCCAATCAGCACACAGGTCCGGCCCGCTCAGTGTGACGCTTACCGGCGTCCATCGGCTGGATTCTCCTCTGGAGGCGGCTGAACTCGTCCTTCTGGCTCTCTGACGGAGGACTGAGGAGGACACACGGGGAGACGGTGAGCGTTTCTCTGCAAACATTCACACAACGTTTCCTTCAGACGGTTGAGACGGACGCTCTGAATGGACCGACATCTCGGCGAATCAGAAGGAATCCCCGCCCTCAAACCCACTCTGCTTCATCGTCTGTCTGCCTCTGAATGGATCCATCGTTTACTAAACATCAGGTTTCATTCAGAGAATAACACTTCAAGTGGAGACCATGAACCCGTCAGGACGACGTCTGCAGAGGAGTCGCCGCCCTGCTGGCCATTACAGACGATGCAGGTTTGGGCTGCTTCACCTTTAACACTCAGTTTATGAGGCTGCCCGTGAAGTGTTGTTTTACTGACTGACCCATTTTAAGACTGAACTGTTGACTCGGTGCCTTAAAATAAACCTGCAGACGTTTGAGTGCAAAAATACCCCAAAGTCCTTTTTTTCCCTCCTACACGTTCATGACATCTAGATGTTCAGCTTCAGTTTGTTCCTGCCGTCGTTTTCACTGCTGGTACCAAACACTCTGATTCAGGTGGAGGCAGTAAAACCGGAGAGCAGAGACCCTTCAGGAAGCTGAGTTTTTAAGAAACCGTCCCAGTCGGACTCATGTTGGCATTTTGCCCGTCAACGTAGCAGAAAAAAAAAAACACACTTGTTTGAAAATGTTTTTTTTTTTTTCCCATTTTGAAGGATTAATAATTTTAAAAATGTCCTCTGCAAGCAGAGGAGAAGCTCTGTCGTCTGTTCTGGGAATCTTTTGTTTGGACCAGAGTTCTG
>NW_007579250.1:156244-160775 GCF_000690725.1 Stegastes partitus
ATTCTTTTTATTTCTACTTTTATTTTCTTATTCTTTCATTGATTGATTTTGTAATGGACATGACTAGCAGCTGTGTATTATGTACACCTTCAAATCCACACAGTCTAATAAATCTCTTCATTTTCAGCCTTATTCTACGTTTCTGTCTCTAAAGTTCCCTGGTCAGGGCTCACTGAGGTTCCTCTCATAGCACACAGGTGTGCCGGTACCTGGTGTACTCGTAGAGCGCCGGTACGATGCTGCTGTAGCGCCGCCGGATGGCCAGCAGGGCGCCGACGTAGCCGCACAGGATCAGCAGCTCACTGCGAACCCTGAAAACACAAACGGATCAATCCAACGCTGTCTGTGGAGGAGAGACAGAACCAAACCAGAAGTCGTGAAGGTCCGTACTCCGTCATCTTGGCCATGACGAGCCGGTCGGTCCTGACGTAGCTCAGCAGGTCCAGGACCGGCTGGACGCTGTCCACCGTCCAGTCGGATCCAGACAGCTGCTCTGGAGGAGCAACAGTGGAGACGCATCAGAGACGGAACATCAACCCGAAACCTCGTTAGAGCCCAGATCAGAGCTGTGGCTAACGGACGCTTTCAACTCGTTCATAAAAACACAGAACAAGACTTCTGATCCACCAAAGATGTTCAGTTTATGTCACGTTAATCAATTATGTTAATTGATTTTTAAAATAGTAGAAAACTAATGAGTTAATGGGTGAGCTGCTGCAGGTCTAACGAGTCCCGAGGGTTTATCTTCACTGTATATGATGAACTAGGTTGGTTTGTTGGACGTTTCATCTCCAGAAAAGTGAGAAGATGTTGAACAATGAGGATCAGACGTCCTGTTTACTGTCACAGAGGAAAAAAGGAAACAGGAAACATTCACTGAAGGAGCTGAAACCAGAGTTCAGACGGATTTTAATTTAAAAAATGACTGAAGTTGATAATTGATTATCAAAGCAGTTGGAGGTTAATTGAATCTCTGACAGTAACTGATTGATTATCGCTTCGTAAAGCTCTAAACTCAGAATAAGCTCAGTTATAGAGATGAACCTGATTCATGTACATATTAGGGTTTAGGTTCTACAGTGTCGGTAGCTATGATCAATAATCTGACTGACTGACACACACACACACACACACACACACACACACACACACACACGACAATCCAACAAATCCAACTTTGTTTTTACTTTAATGAGTATTTTTCTGTTTTCTGGGTTTTTTCTGCTTTAATGATTAAATTCACAAATAAATCTACGAACACAAGAAACCGACTGATGATGGGTTGAAATGTACTTTTATGGTTTTCGGTGGGAGTGACCAAGCCACCGGACCAACGGCGCCTCAGCTCGGTACCTTTGACGTGCCGGATCCCGATCTGCAGGGCGTTCTCCGGCTCACAGCTCAGCAGGTGGAACTTCACGGCCGACAGCAGATCTCCGTCGCCCTCGGCTGCCTCTGCCAGCGTCCTGCACTCCTGCATGGACGGCAGGTCGCACTGCAGAGACACCGTCGGTTAGTACCGTCAGAACCACACAGAACCACCCAGAACCTTTCTGACTCACCCTCTCGTGCAGTTGGTCGATTTCGGCGGCACTTCCTGGATAGAAGGCGCAGAGTTTGGCCAACAAGAGGTGGTTGTCGGGAATCATTCGCAGCAGGTCGGCGGAGAGCTCCCTGGACAGAGACGAGGGTTGATGTGAGCTTTATCAGTGCAGGTGCTGAACGTTACGACCACCTGGTTCAACAACTGTAGCTAGGGTTAGCATCAAAGGTTAGCATCGACGCTAACAGGTCATTGTTAAAGCAGAAGTTTCCATCCACTAAGATGCCTTCAGACTATTTGGGAAAGCCCAGATGATGATGTCATGGCCTCAGAAGCTTCTGATTGGTTAATTGACAACATGTGAGTTACCTGGAGGCACACCTCAAACACACTGCTGCCTTTAGCGACAACATGGAACATCTAAAGAAACCAGCCAAGACATCAGGAGGAGAACTGTGGGCTCTCTCCCCGGTGCTCAGAGCTCCGCCCGAGCTCGGAGCCACGGTTTGAAAGCACAGCCTTCAGAATCAGAGGCCAGAGTCCCGACTCGGACCAGAACCTGTAAAACCGCCGTCCTGGAGCCGTACCATGTAGGCGTGGCCATGTACTTCCTGGCCAGGAGCTCCAGGCAGTAGGCCGTGCTCTGATTGGCTGCTTCTCCCAGGACGATGCCCACGCACGCCGCCAGCTCCAGCTCGTTTCCCCGGATCAGGCTGGACATGGCCAACTGGAAACGAAGAGCACACATTTTTAGAAGCGCCCGTCCGTGCAGGTGAACGACCAAACCAGAGGGCGTACCTGGATGTTGTCGACGGCCAGGTGGCAGCAGGCCGCCAGCACCGAGCAGCCGTCCTGGAAGTACCACTCGGCGAGCTCCTGGCAGACCTGGTGGAGGAGGCTGCAGGAGACAGCAGGACAAGGTCTGAAAACATTCGAGGAGCAGAAGAATCCTCCAGAAGACCTTCAACAAACCTATCAAACAGCTAAATACGTGATTGCTGCTGCTGGTCAGTCAGTCATGGCGTCCCGGTTGCTCCATGAAGGGCAGAATTTTTAATGAGACGTCGAGAACAAAGAGATTTTGATGAAATGTCACATTAAGCTGGTGAAGTTTTCCAACAAAACAAACCAAGAAACTGTCACATGTTAATATTATTTTCTCCTTTCAGTGACCAACTCATTTCCACCAGCGTCCATCCTGATCATAGCGACCAGCCGTCAGGTCACTGTAGGGATTAAAACCCTTTGAATTGTTCACGTGATGATTTTTTCCGTATTAAAATTGTTAAACTGAAGTGACTTGTTTCTGATGAGGGATGTGACAGTGAATTATTTGGTGTGCAGGGTCAGATGTTTAATAAAAACTCAAACATCTGTCAGGAAGTTTAATCTGTTTTCTGTTTTTGCAGGTCAGAGTTAAAGCTCTGATGGTTCCACGTCGGTCTGGTTTCCTTCAACGTGGACGATTGACCAGAGCAGCTGAGCTCAGTGAATCAGTGACTGTGTGGAGCGAGCATGTGGTACCTCTGGTACTGCTGCCTGGTGTCCACGTCGTTGGTCGTGTGGTTGACGGAGGAACTCTGAGGAGCACGAATGTTTCCTTCACACGCTCCCTGAGAACATCAGCGTTAGTTATTGCCTGTGATCGGTGTTTCACTTTGACCTGATCGATCGATCGACTGCTACCTGCGCTATCAGCAGGGCCTCCAGCAGCTGCCCTCTGCCGCTGAAGAACGCCACCAGCTTCTTGATGTCTCCGGTGGCGATGCAGTAGGGGATGGCGTCGTCGTTGTCCTCCGCCATCAGCTGATCGGCTCTCCTGCAGCACAACGGGCAGCTGGCGTTAGAAACAGAAGGTCACGTCGAGTAGAAGCTCACTGAGGAGCTTAAAGACAAGAATGTCCTCCTCAGAAGAATTATACGTTAAATATTATCTTCCACTTTTATTTATTCTACCAAGTAGGAACTACGTTTAGGGACGTTAACCCTTTAAATGCCAGTTTGGTGACATGATGTCACCATTGTGTTCATATTGTTTTTAAAATAAAATCTACCATAAAAATGTCATATTCATTTATTTTACCCCCACTTTTAGTTCATTTAAATCAGTACAGGTCATAACTACCACTTGCTTACATGAGGCCATTAACATACAGCAAAGTGGAAATTTCTTTTAATTATTACTGGATGTGTCAATAATTAGCACCAACATTCATTCTGATGCATTTTTATTCTTGAGACCTTTTATTCTTTGTGTCAGATAAAAAACATTTAGTTAAATATTCATATTATGCTCCACTTTCATTTAAACCAGTATCAGTCCTGGTCATAATTTCTGATGCCGCTGTTGACGTTTAACACATTTCTCTGTAACTAAACCGCCTCACAGTGAGACTGAAAAACAGCCGATTGAATGTGTTTGACTCCACGTCCGCCGCCGTCTAGAAGAAGCTGTGGTTCACCTCTGCATGAGTTTCTTCCAGTACTTCATGGAGACGCCCGGCGCCACCGACAGAGCTTTCTCCCACTGAAACACAGGAGAAGTCACGCTGGCGCCACCATCAGGTCCAACAGAATCACCTCAAACTAAACGAAGAAGAAGCTGCTGCTGCGTCTGAACCTCCTTCGCTCCACTCGTGTTTACTTGCAGAATGACAGGAGAAGGAGGAGGAACCTGAAGCCTACCTGTCCCAGCTCCACCATGAGCTCACAGTATCTCTGGATCTGTCCCAGCCTCAGGTGGATGTCCGCCGCTTCCTTCAGCCGCTCCTCTTTACTCGGAGCTCCGATTCCTCCTCCAAACTTGGACATCTTCACGATGGTCAGCTCCTGGGCTTCAGACTGGAGCAGAAGGAGAGCGTTCAGAGTCTCATACCGACTGTGGAGGTTTAAACCTCTGCTTACGAGGTAGTTTTAGAATTGATCGTCAGGGTTCAAAGACATTATGTTAAAAAACAAAATAAATGAAAGCCGCAAGCGGCGATGGAC
>NW_007579250.1:168660-195437 GCF_000690725.1 Stegastes partitus
ATCCAGGAGTTCTGATCCACCAGGGACTGGACCTCCCACATAAACCAGTCTTTAAACTACAACCACTGAGACACATTCACTGACCTCAGGTTATTTATCTTTTGGCTGTTGTGGAGCTTTACAAAGCAAGAAGACGAATCAGTGCTGCGGTTCTAAAAACTCGTCCATGTCCTAAACCTGCTCCTCTGTCTGACCTCTCATCTCCACCTCTGTTTGCACGTCCTTCCAGCTGAGTTCAAGTCTTTTCTCTTCTGGTTTGTGGTTGATTTGCATTTCCTTTAAGTAAACATGGATTAAAGGGCGCGGCGCAGAGAGCTTTGTGTTGATTCGCTCTCCAAAGTCAAACAGTCTGAATGTACAAACAGGTCACATTGTTATGGGCACTAGCTGTCTTACATCAGTACGTTGGCAGAGGGTTGATAAAGCTGTAACTGATCAAAGGTCCTATGAAGCTGTGGTGCAAAACTTCACTGCTTTGAATAATTTTTAATTAGATTAAAAAACTGTAGAACGTGTTGCATTAAATGTAGACGTTACTGAGAAATAACGAATCCTCTGAACCCCGAGAGTCTCGTCTTCTTCTATCGAGTCACCAGAATGACACGTTTATCAGCCGGACACCAAGTCTGACCCTGAAACTGAGATAGTTCACCAGAATCCCTTCGTTCTGTGTCTGTTTCAGCAATTAGCCAAAAATAAACCATTTGCACTGAAACCCAAGAAGAAAGCCCACCAGAACCTCCATCCCTGTGAACTCTTCAGCACCACTGACTCTCCATGACCCAGGTGACCTGCAGGCAACATGTTTGTTTGGAAAATTGAACCAAATCTGAGCTCAACATCACAATAATTCATTAAAACCACTGTTTTCTGTAAATGTGCCACAAATAAACTGTACAATAACTACGCTCTGCAGAAAAGAGAGAATTCTGCTCCTCTGCTCCTCAACACCGAAGCTACGAGTGAAACCTCAGATTAAACTAATTAAATTTGACTCGTTTCTTATCTGAACTGCAGCCGAGTTTTCACAGAGATAAAATCAATACGTGTAAAGTATCTGCAGCATGTGGATTCTGTTTCTTCAGTGTTGGAAAGATGCCGTGAGGTTTTGAATCCCCGTTAAACAGCTGGCTCTGTGGGCGGTCACATCGGTTTGCTCTGAAACCTCCAGACAACGAGACCTGAGCGTCATGAGGAAGAACAGAAATCAGAGTGAGGACACTCGCATGCAGCTCAAGTCTCTGTGGATGTGTTTGTTTCTGCTGCTGCTGGATGAAGAGAAACGATCTGCAGCTCGTTGTCGCCCTCTGCTGGACGTTCAGCAGCAACACAGACTGTTGACACGTTTCTTTACTTTCTGTTTCTCACTTTTCTCATTTTGTGTTTGTTTTGAGTCACAAATGACAAACTCAGCAGCCAGCTGTGTGTTTTTAGACGCTTCCAGGCGGTTTGGTTTCTTTGTGGTCATGTTGCTTCTCCTTTTTGTTTTTCCCATTTTCTGTCTTGTTTATTTGTCCTTTTCTGTTCTGTGTCGTTATTTCATATTGTGCATCTTGTTAGTAACATTTTGCTGCTGCTTGTATTCATTGATCGAGGAGGTTGGATTTCTGAGGAAACACTGGCTGCAGTTCAACCTGACAACAGAACTTTTGTCATTTTGTTGTTGTTTTGTTGACTGTTGGTCAAACAGGATCTATTTAACGAGCTGGAGAGTCTTTAAATGAGACATGTAAAGATTTTAATTAAATATTGTGATTTGAAGCTCAGATCTGGTGAATTTCCACACATGATGGTTCAGGGACCAACCAGGAAGCTAAAGATCTGCTGGTTCTTCTGTGTCTTTACAGGTTCTGGCTGATGAACGGTGTCATGACTCCTTTAAACAGAAGACGTGTTTTAAACCCACAGGCGGGTTCAGGTTACAGGACACATCAACAAACATTCAGACAGCAGTTACCGAGAAGCACTCGGAGAACCAGCGGAGCTTCTTGGCCCGGATGTCGACGCTCAGCTTGTCCAGCTCCTGCTTCACGTCTCGGGACACTTTCCCACAGAGCAGCGGCGGCGACCCGGGAACCATGGCAGTGTCTGCAGAGGAAAGAGTTAGACCTGCTTAACCTGGAGGCTGCTTAACCAGCAGGTTAACCAGGCTCCAGGTTAAGCAGCAGCTCGAGGCTCTGACCCGTGTTGCCGATGACCTTCTCCCAGGGCCGGTCGGTCAGGATGTTGAGCAGCAGCGGGGCGATGAGCGGGCCCAGCGACCACAGCCTCACCGTGCTGTCTCTGCTGCAGCTGGCCATGGTGAAGGGACGACTCTGGTGACATGTCAGACCTGCACGCCGACACACAGGACGCAACACAGCCACGTCAGAGCCGAGTTAAAACAAGGCGTCTGCATGAAGCTAAACCTTCTGCAGAACCTGGAAGCCTCTCGTCTCTCAGCTGTGACCGATGGTCGGGATGAAAACTTGTGGATGTGTTCAGAGCAGCTCCAACAGCTGAAAACAAAGCCAAAAAAACAGCCAAAAACACCCAGAACCTTCTCTGGGTTCAGAGCTTAACGGGTTTTTCTCACCGTAAACGTCGGCGCCGTGGTCGTAGACGGTGTCCAGACACGTGCCGTCTCTCGTGTCCCAAACTCTGATCGTATAATCCCAAGAACCTGCGAAATAACCAAAATAATGTGTCAGCAGATTGTACAACATAAAAACGAGGTGAAAGTGCAGTCCAGGTGCTCGTGATCGTATTCAGAGACATGCAGAGTCACACGTTCTCATTTAATTCTCATCATTCAGAATCTGTAGGATTTGACAATTAATCTGATTATTGTTTTATTGATTTAAAAACAAACAAACAGAGAAGTTCCATCTCTGAGCTCATATAAAGACCAAAAAACAACATGAATGATATTTTCTGGGCCACGTGCAGCTTCAGGTTAAATAAAATAAAATAAAGCATCTGAGCAGGTTTGACAGGTGGCAGCACAAAAACACAAATACTGTAGTTTCTGAATAACGACGTCCTTCCTTAGTTTAAAACTCTTCGTCAAAGCTGCTCAATCAGTTCAACTACAACGTTTTATTATTTTCATTTTGGTCACCAAGTATTTCATATTAAGGTCTTCTTGGATAATGCATTTTTTCACACTTTAACTCGTCTGTAATCTGAGGTCATTTGAGCAGAATCAACGACGTGATGAGAACAGACAGAAAACGTTTCAGGTTTTTATCTTCAGTAATTCCTCAGATGTTCAAATAGCCTCAGAAAAACCTGCACAAAGATGGTCGACGGCCAGATTTTAAATATGTGTGTCTCAGAAAATATTTGATATATAAATCTAAAATTTTACAGATATTTTTTGTAAATGTCCATATTTTATGCTCTAAAATGTTTTATTATTATTATTATTATGTATAAATCAGATGTTTGAGCAGAAATCGTTCTAAAATGTTTCTGAAGTTAACTTTAACTACTTGTCCAATATTTCAAAGATTTTTTTTTTGGCCTTTTTGCCTTTATTTGATAAGACAGTCGAGACTGAGACAGGAAAGTGGGGAAGAAGAAGAAGAAGAGGGGAGAGACCTGCAGGAAAGGGCCATGACATGGAATCAAACCATGACCTTCACATCGCTCTGAACATGGGACGCCAGCTCAACCAGGTGAGCTATCGCAGCACCCTTGTTCAATATTTTAGATTCTGAATCAACGACGTGATGAGAACAAACAGAGAACGTTTCAGGTGTTTATCTTCATCAGTTCCTGAAATACCGTCGTTCAGAGAAAGTGGGTCGACGGGGAATTTCTTACAGACAAATCCCTCAGAAAATATTTGACATATGAAGCTAAACTCCCACAAATGCCGTTTCTCACAAACAGAGTTTCTGGTTTTGCAGATGTCACCTGAGATGAGGAGGTAGGGCACCTCGGTGTTCCACATCAGGCCTCTGACGGGAGCCGTGTGGCCGCTGAGGACGTTGATGCAGGCGTCCTGAGTGTAATCCCAGATCCGAACGGTGCTGCAGCACAAACACACACACGTCAGCAACACGCATCGTCCTCAGCGAGCTCGGGCCTGTAGCGAGTTCACTCACCCGTCGTCCGACCCCGAGCACAGGATTCCTTCTCTGAGCGGAGACCAGCGCACGTGGAACACCTTGGCCAGGTGTCCGGTGAAGACCTTCAGAGGCTGGTCCGAGCTGGTGGCCAGGTAGTACACCCGCACGTTCTTGTCCTCGCAGCCAGTCGCGATCATGTCTCTGCAAAGACACGGCAGACGAGTCCGTCCGGTTTACCCTGACCCTAACCCGGTTTATCTCGGCCTGCAGCGTCTCTATGCTAAGCTAGCGTGGCAGGGAAACAAAGCAGCTAATAGACGAACACAGGGTTCTGAAATAAGGTTCCAGGAGGATGAATTCTGTTTCTTTTCCGTGATGTTTTCAGCTGAACACAACCCGTTTGGTTCCCTGGATCTCTACAGACGAGGTGGAACATGAAAGGTTGGACTGAAAAGAACCCATTCTGTATTTTCTAGGAACCTCTTTCAGTTTTTGTTCTCACGTCGCTTCACTTGCAGCAGCTGTTCTTATTTCTGCACGTTTACGGGTTCATCGTTTGAGATTTGGGGCTCTACCAGAACATGTTCACATCTGTAACGCTAAAAACCCAAACATGTTCCTCAAACTCTCGGGTTTTCGTGTCATCTGAGGCCTGGAGAACGTTTTCTGAAGAACGTTCCTGCTTCGTAGCAACAGAAGCTAAATGTTCCACCTTTAACGTCACATTACAGGAACGTTATAAAACGTTGTGTCATCGGCGGCCTCGATAACGTCTGGAGAACATTTTTGTGAAACGTTCTTCCTTTGTGTCAGTGTGGAAACCTTTTATAGGAGAACCTCCTGTAATGTGTTCCTTCAAGAACATTCCCAAAACATCCTCGGAACACATCAGGCAGAGCTTTACACCTTTACACCTTGTTCCAGAACGTTCCTCCTTCGTTATCTCAGAACATAATCTGTGTTCCACCTGAATGTTGACATCAAAACGTTATATTAACTTTATGGGAACATTAACAGTACTC
This sequence comes from Stegastes partitus, assembly GCF_000690725.1. Classification (NCBI taxonomy): domain Eukaryota; kingdom Metazoa; phylum Chordata; class Actinopteri; family Pomacentridae; genus Stegastes; species Stegastes partitus. The sequence goes on from NW_007579250.1 coordinate 173,738, forward strand.
TATTTTTTGAACATTGGATTAATACATCACATCTCAGAACGTTGTCAGAACTTGAGCTCCTACTTGTTGTTCTGGCTCCAGTCACAGCCGAACACGGCGGCGGGATGTTTGTACTTGTGCAGGATTTTCCCGTCGATGGTTCTGATGATGCTGTTGGAACGATAAAACAAACACAGGAGGGTGTGTGAGGAACTAATGGGACGGTCCGTCAGAAAGTTCTGGGACTGTTTGAAACTGAATAAATGATGAAAATAAAACCCAAATAAAACAAGAAGTAAAGAAGCAGTTCTACTGTCTGTTCTGTTTCTTCTTGTGGTTCGTTTTAACGTCTTTATTGTTGCCTTTTGGTAAAATTGTGTTTTGCAAAAGTTCTTGCCTTAACATTAATCTTTCAATTAAAAAAAAAAAAGTACATTTAAATAAGTAAAACTAAAGCTTGCTCATCAGTGAGATACAAAAAAGACAGAAAACAAACACAACAACACATCTACACAGAGACAACACGATGCTTTGGTTTGCTGTCCTGTATCAGTATTTAGTTAAATGCTCCTTATAGCCTTCTGGGCTTATTTAAAGTTTTCGTCTCTTTGTGTTTTTTTATTTCTTTTTTTAAAGTCCTGTCTACAGGAGATCCGGGGAGTCGCTGGGTTCTCATGTGTACTCATGTAGAACGATGAAACTTCATCTCATCCGTATTAGTGTCAGCGTTATTCTCAGATAAAGCCGTTTTCTAGAACTTCTGTTTTAATCATTACCAACCCGTCACTTACACTTGATGGATCATGTGTGAAGTGAATCTCGTTTTTTTAGATCTTGTGTCGTGTACAAGGTGTGTCAGAAAAGTTCCAGGACTGATGTCACAAAAGATATATTTCAAATCCAAACTCCAACTTTTCCTCGTCCCAGTAACCCTCCTGGAGTCCACCACCCTCCTCCAGCCTTCTCTTCACGCCGCCATGCTCTCCTGGAAGGATTCTTCAGGATCCTCTCAGCTCCGTCCTCACAGCCATCTTGATGTCGTCCACGTCTTCTAAACAGGTCTCCTTGATGAGCCCTCGAGCTTGGGGAAGAGGAAACAACTTGTCCTGCCACAACTCTGCCTCTTCTGGCGCTCTGAACGAAGCAAACAGGATCTCTTTGTAGACGTGCTGGTTGATCGTCTGGCCCTGTGGCAAGAACTCACAGTGGACGATGCCCGATGAAGAATGCGATCAACATGACTTTGGACTTCGACTGTCTTGCTTTCTTCGGCCTTGGTGACGTCGGACTCTTTCACTGAAGGTGTTTGGTCTCCGGGTCGTACTCGAAGATCCTTAACTCATCACCGGTGATGACTCTCCCTAACAAGTCTGGTTTGGTCAGATGTCCTGACACACTTGCATGCGTCGATCCTTCTGGTCATCGTTCAGCGGTTTCGGCACCATCTTTGCCAGACTTTCCGCCCAAATCTTCGGTGGTAATCCTCCAGACGTTGTCCCGGTTCATGTCCAGCTCATTTGCGATCAATCAAACAGTCAACCAACGATGGCTCCATCTGCCTGACGCGCTTAACGTTGGCCTCGGTCCTGCTCGTTGAAGGCCTTCCTCTCCTGGGGTGGCGTCCCTCTTTAAACCCCTTGCACCGCTAAAAAACACGTGAGAGTGACATCGTCTCGTCTCCGTACACTTGCTGCAGCGATCCCAGCGGACCACAAACTTCAGGTTTGTCTGTTGCTCTGTGCTCGTTGCTGACGACATGAAACACAGGATATGTCTATAAAAGCAGAAGAAAAAAGTTCAACGGCTGCAGAGAGCGGAGATCCCCGTTACAGACTCCAGGGGGATTACGTTGAAGGGAAAACTCGTAGTTCGTAGTTTGGGTTTGAAATACATCTTTTTTGACACCAGTCCTGGAACTTTTCTGACACTCCTCATACGTAACCTGAATTCAAGGGTCGTGGTCAGTTTGGGAGCTTCGAGGAGTTTTAGGTGTCGCAGGAGCACTGGGAGCACCAGGACACCGAACCAGCAGGGACCAGGGCCAAACGGAAACCAGCTACAGTGTGGATCATCAGAACCTTTTGATGACGTCGTTTCATACCCACCAGAACCCGTCTCCACTGCAGGTGGCGATCCTCTTGGAGTCCTTGTGGCTCCACGATATACAGAATATGCCGTTGGTCCCGTGCTGCACAGACAGACACAGCTTTAACGAGCTGGACTAATCAACAGGGCTCATGAAGGCAAACCAGCTGCTACAGAAACAACATTTGGTTCTCTCATGCCCCCTGGTGGCTGGTCCACATTACTGACGGCGTGTTAACCTCGTTAAAGCGGGTGATGATCTTCCCCTTCCGGACGTCCCAGATGAACGCTCCGTTGCGCGACGTCGCTCCTGCGATACAGTTCAGGTCTCCTTCAAAAAACACCGACACACAAACAGAGAGTCAACAACGGCAACGGGACGACTGACGCGACAGGACGGACGGCGAAGACACGCCGTCGACAACGACACGATCAGACGTCTTCAGATACCAACTCACGTCACACACAACAACGTTTTGTTCTGCTCTGCTGCTGCTGTTGTGTCTCTGTGGTCGCTTTGTGTGTCTGTGCTGTTCTTCTCTGTCTCTTACTGGTTGTTTTGGTGTCTTTTCTACAATTTTGTGTCTCTGTAGTTGTTTGGTGTGTCTTTGCATTTGGTTTGTGAGTGTTTGGAGCAATTTTGTGTTTCTTGTTGGTTGTTTTGTGTGTCTTGAAGTCATTTTGTGTCTCTCTCTGTGATAGTTTGTGTCTCTTTGTAGATGTTTTTTCTCTATTTTAGTTCTTTCGTCTCTCTTTTCTGTCATTTTAGTCTCGTAGTGGGAGTTTTGTGTGTATATGTGTCATTTTGTGTCTCTGTTGACGTTTTGTGTCTCTGTGATAGTTTGTGTCTGGTTGTAGATGTTTTCTCTCTTTCTCTTGAGCTTCTTTAGCATCTCTCTTGTGTCATTTGATGTGTTCGTGTAGTTCCTTTGTGTCTCTTGTTGAGTGGAAACCGTTTCCCAGACTGACTCCAGAGGGCTGAACTGTCTTTAAGGTCAACGGAGGCGAGTGTTTAGTGTGACACGTGACTCGTTGGCCTTCAGGTTTCACTCTGGTGTTTGTGTGTCCATTGTGTGTCCGTTGTGTGTCCGTTGTGTGTCTATGCGCAGCGTTGTCGTACCTGGAGCCCAGGACAGTGAGTAGACCACGCCTTCGTTTCCGGGCGACGTGTAGACGGCGGTCAGCGTGTTGGTGTCCCAGATCTTGATGGTTCCGTCGAAGCTCGCCGTGGCCAGCAGGTTGGGATCGTCGGGCTTGAACTTACAGTCGAAGATGGTTTCCACGTGGCCCTGGAACAGCAGAGAACACGGGAACCATGAGAACGCGGCGCCGGGCGGGTTCTGTCACCGGCTGATGGTTCTGCAGCGCACCAGGTCTCGCAGGAAGTCCCACTTCTTGGCGCCCATGTCGTAGAGTCCCACGCCCCCGTCCATGAAGCAGCAGACGGCGTGGCCCGGGGGCAGCGAGAAGGACCGGTTCTGGGACAGCGTCGGGGGAGGAACCGCCTCACTGGTGGAGCTGGTGTGCTGACTCTTACTGGGAGAACCGGACCTCTGAGCTGCAGACGGAGCGACACCCGTGTTCATTAAAAAACACAAAGTAGAGACTCAAACACACACCTTCATGAACACACAGCGGGTCTGGACCGGTCTCCTTAGTCCACAGCGTGGTGTCGGGTCCACATGGTCATTGTGAGTCTGTTTGGTCTGTTTGTACCTCTTCTGTCAGTTTGAATAAATATAGCCTAAAACAACTCAAAAATAGTCCAAAAATGTCCATCAAGATGTTAAAAATCATTTAAAATCTGCCCAGAATGACTCAAGAAATGACTAAAATGACGTGAAGCTGGTCCAGGATGATGTTAAAAAGTCCATAATTGTGTAAAATCTGTCCAAAGTTATTTTTAAAATGTCAAAAATGACTTAAAGCAGGTCCCTGATGATTCAAAATGTGTCTAAAATGACTTCAAAATTGCTTAAAATGGCTCAAAATGGTCCAAAATCACAAACATGTCCAGAATGACTAAAAAATTCTGTCCTAAATCTGTCCAGTGTTGTGAAAAATGTCCACAATGACTGTAAGCTCGTCTGGAATGATTCAAAACGCTCAGACGTGTTCTTCCTCCTACATGTCATGTGTCTATCTGCTGGACTGATGAAGTTCTGAGGCTCAGAAATGATGGAAAAAGTCCATTAAGGTGATCAATCTGGACCCTCCTCTGTGGAACTGTGGAACATTCACAGTCTGAAGGTAGAACTCTTTGCTTGGCCTCTCGTGGTTCACACACACACACACACACACACACACACACACACACACACACACACACTCTTGTTCCCTGAGAGACGAACCTGAAGCTGTATTTTCATGCTGACCTGAGCTAGAAGCAGCGTGTGGTGCTTGGATCTGATTGGTTCTCACCTTTCTTGGCCAGAGGTGAGTTGAGGACGTGCAGAGCGTGGAATCCCGTCTTCTTCAGCTTGAAGCTGTCCAGAGGAGTCGAGCGCGACACGTTCCAAACCCTCAGCACGCCCACCTGCGAGTCTGACGGACGCACAAACCCGTCAGCGCACGTCTGCCACACAAACAGCTCAGTCTCTGAGCGGACCGCATTCTGGACCGGACTCGCCTTACCTCCAGTGATGAACATGCCGGGCGCCGAGGGAACCCAGGCCAGACACTGGACCGAGGCGGCCGCCGACGGGAAGCAGAAGGACGTGATGCAGGCCAGGGCCTCGCTGTCCACCAGCCGGATGCCGTTGTGGAGGTTGGACACTGAGACACACACACGGTGATGTTTTATTGTCACGTCTTTACTTTCATGGTTTAGTTTCTTGTCCTGTTTCAGCTGCTGCTGACCTCCCAGTGAGGGATCGATAATAATGATACTGTGCAGCATGACGGTAAAAACAGACTAAAATCTGAATTATCACATTTCTTTGATCATGTTTTCCCCCCAAAATTTAAAGAACTTAAAGCGTCTACGGACGTTACCACCAGTAGGAAAAAGGATGAATTTTACATTTGTTCTTACATTTTGTTTTATCTTACAGAGCTTTTTTAAACATGTACAACACGTTTCCGACTCACACACTGGGGATATTTTACCAACACTGCCTGCAGTTCAACCAGAACCTCTCTGACTTGTTGCCGTGAGCCTGTTGGCAGCAATCAAGTCGCTCACGGCTTCACGGTTTTGTCAAACTGCAGATTTTTTGGGGTTTTTTTGCTCACTTTCTGCTACAGTTTTAACAATCAGACATGACTCTGATGAAATATGACGACTCTAAGCTGAGACTTGGCTCCATCGCGTTAACTGGTGTGGGTGCTGAGTCTGACCCAGTAGGTAGTCGGTGGACAGCAGGTCCCACTCCAGGGCGCTGACCGGGTCCTCCTCGTCCGTCCCCTCCAGAGACTCGGGCCGGAGGACGTGTTTCTGGCTTTTACTGCCTGAACAGAGAAGACAGTCGGAGTCAGTGGACGTCAGCTGGAGGATAAAATGAAGGCAGCAGGTGGAGCTCAGAGAGTTCTGGGCGGGTCTGGACCTTGACTCAGTCGGTCTGGTTCTAGTTTCTTTGGTTGTTTCTCGTTGTTTGTTTGTTTTTCTTGTTCAGTGTCTCATCTGTGTCTTGGTTTTATCATTTCATATCTACTCTTTCTTGCTTTCTGTTGGTTTTTGTCTCATCCGTGTCGTTCTGTGTTTCGTTTTTCTTGTTCTGTTTGTTGTGTGTTGGTTCGTATCATTATCATGTGTCTCGTTTTTCTTATTTTTGTGTCTCATTTCTGTAGATTTGTGTTGGTTGGTGTTTTATCCGTGTGGTTTCATGTCCTGTTCTTCCTCATTTTGTCGCCTGTTTATTGGTTGTAGTGTTGAGTGTGATACTTCTCGTTTTGTGTCTCCTTCGTGTTGCTTGTTGCCTCGTTTTTATCATTTCATGTCTTCTCTCTGGTTGTTCTTTTTGGGGCTCTTTTGTCTCTTTGTGGCGAGTTTATGTTTTGTTTCTGTCATTTCTACATTCTTCACATATTTTACTCTGACTTTGTTTCCGTACTTGTCTCCTCTTTTTTTACTTTACAGGATATAAAACAAACAGCTTATATTTGTAATTGAGCTGTAAAATAGTGGTTTTCATGAACTATCACAGTTCTAAACTTAGATTTGGGTCATTTTTCACGTCGTGAGCAGCTCAAGGATCTGAGGAAGCTTGAAATTTTTTTTACAGTTTCTGATAAAAGCTGTTCTTTTATTCTTAACTACAACTATCCTGCTTTTCAGAGCAGCTGTCAGGTCTGGAGGTTCAGATGTCGGCGGGTCGTTTGATTGGTGCCAGTGTGAATCCATACCCGGCTGAAACACCGACAAGCTGCCGTCCGTGTGCCCGAACACCAGTTTGCCCTTCTTGGTGGGATGCCATCTGAACAGACAGATGTCGGACAGGAAGGAGTGAGCTTCTTTGTGCACCGTGACGCCGGGGTCGGGACCTCGATAGACCCAGATGTACAGCGGGCCTCGCTGGGAGACGAAGGCGACGCCGTCCGCCGAGTTCCAGCACCAGCTGACCGACACTGGGACGCCTGAGAGACACGACGAGACGCCGAAGCTTCAGACACGAAACTGAACAACAGACAGACAAACTACGAGGCCGGTTCAACAGATCCAGACTTTCTTTGAGTAAGAAGATGAAGCATCAGTCAGACATCAGGGACCAAACATAGAAACACGTTCATGTGATCTCTGCATCAGCAGCTGAATACATGGAGGTTTCCATGGCAACGTGATGCTTCATTCATGGTTTTAGTTAGAAAATAGAGAATCTGGATCACTCAGAGTTAATCATCAGGAAACCGTTTAGTTGAAGGGAGACACTTCTTACAGCCGATTTAAATCTAAACTCTGAACAAAACCTGGTCCAGGTACCTCCACAGCATCAGTTACCATGGAGACCTTGCTCTGCAGCATCAGTTACCATGGAGACCTAGCTCCACAGCATCAGTTACCATGGAGACCTTGCTCTGCAGCATCAGTTACCATGGAGACCTAGCTCCACAGCATTAGTTACCATGGAGATCCAGCGGGTTGTGTTAGCTGAGAACTCTGACTTTAGGTTCTAAACACCTCCCACCCACCTTTAGTGTTGTCTAGTCTCGCTACGGCCTTTTTCTCCGCCACGTTCCACACGATCAGCAGGTTATCGGCCGACGCCGACGCGAACAGGTCGGGGTTGTCGGGACACCAGCTGATGGCTGTGATGGTCTTCTTGTGCTCCGACATGATGGACCTGAGCTTAAACTCGTTGTACTGCTGGTCCAGCTGCAACAAGCGGAGGAGAGGCATCACACAGCAGCACTTTAGTCCAACATAGAACCACTCTAAACCCCCAACTCTCCACATTATACACGATCTGAGGTCTGCTGCTGCCTCTGGGAGACAAAGCAGGAACTGTTGCTGCCAAGCATTTATGAACCTGCCTTTATGAACACAATAGTACTGATAGCGTGTGAAAGGGTTCTCTGCTTTACATTCACATCCGTTCACCTGGTAGATGTAAATGGCCAGCGTGGCGCAGTAGGCGAACCGATCCCCGCTGGCTGCACAGACGTCTTTGTTCCAGGGCTGACAGCCGGCGGCCAGCAAACCCACCTGCTTCACCTTCGCCATCCTCACCTGGACACACAGACAGGATCGTCTCAAACAACTTCAACACTTTGCATTGTTCAGTTCTCTGGGGCTGAACGCTGCGTCGCCAGGTCACGGTCAGTCCGGTTCTAAGGCCGTGGAGGCTCACCGGCTGCAGTGTTTAGGATCCTGCTTTAATCTGACTGTGGTGACATCAGCCAACAGGCATCGTCATGTTACAGACGTCTGAAAGACAAACTGTGGACATCAAGGTTCAGCTAGTGTACAGATTCACGGTATTCATTTACACGTTGACTGTAAACAACAACAACAACAACGAGGCCGACACTGTGCATAACATCCACATCAAGAATCTACGTTTTTTCATGTTTGGCCTCCATTTGAAACATGAATCGTGTTTATTAGGATTTAAACTATTTGCAGGTTTCCAGTGTTTTGTTAAAGTCCAGATGATGTCTGGTCAAATCACAGAAAACATAACGTTCCACATGTGTTTGTAGAAAATCTCTAACTCATGCAGATCAGTGGAGCTGAAACCGCTCAGAACGTCTTCTAACGAGTCCTGCTGCCGTTTCTACTTTCACCGTGAAACTCCTCGTTTTGGTCATTTCCTACAGCGTCGCCGTGTCTCAGACCCGCTGCAGGCCCACGACGCCGATAAGATGATTAAACCGAGGATTGGATTAATCTCTGCCGGGATTGGCTGCTGCTCCGCTGTCACCGTGGCAACCTCAAACACTCAAATCAGCATTTTGAAAACTCGGCAGATAAACTGGTTCACTGGTTTAGCCCTGTTTCAGAATAACAGTGTTTCCTCTACAGGAGCAGAGGAGCAGGAAGAAGCTTTCAAAGGCGACTCTTCAAACCGCTGCTGCTCCGTCACCTCGTCCTGTCAGGTGCAAATGGGCTCATTTACATCTAAATGGTTCCTCCTGATCAGATAACGAGGACAACCGTGTGAACGCTAACGATGTTCCGTCGGCAGGAAGTCGAGCTTTGGTGTCACCTGGAAGGTGTTTGAAGTTTCCACCTGCAGCCCAAAGAACTCGTTCTGCTCCAGTCTGGAGTCGATGTTTCTCATTCCTGACTGTTTACAACCAGTCTGAGTCATTACGAACGAGTTCTGAGTCATTACGAACGAGTTCTGAGTCTTTTTGGACAGATTGAGTTGATTAGAACCAGTTCATATCAGACAGATTTTGAGTCTTCTGAACCAGTTTTAAGTCTTTTTTGAGTTATTTAGAACCATGTTTGAGCAATTTAAGACAAAGTTTGAGGAATTCTGATCCAGTCTTGAGTGTTTTTGGACAGTTGAGTCATTTTGAGTCTTTTGAACCAATTTTAGGTCTTTTTTTTTTTTTTTTACAGTTTTTGAGTCATTTGTAACCAAGTTTGAGTCATTTTGGGAAACATTTGAGTCAATTAGAACCAGTTTTGAGTCATTTTGTACCATTTTTGAGTCCTTTTGGACAGACTGAGTCAATAAGAACCTGCTCATTTCATACAGATTTTGAGTATTCTGAACCAGTTTTAAGTCATTTTTGACCATTTTTGAGTCATTTAGAACCAGGTTTGAGTCATTTCAGACAAAGTTTGAGGGATATTGATCCAGTCTTGAGTCTTTTTGGACAGTTGTTGAGTCATTTAGAAACAGGTTTGAGTCACTATGAACGAGTTTTGCGTCTTTTGGGCAAATTTTGGGTCATATTGGACAGACTGAGTCGATTAGAACCTGTTCATTTCAGACAAATGTTGAGTCTTCTGAACCAGTTTTAAGTTTTTTTGACAGTTTTAGTCATTTAGAACCAGGTTTGAGTCATTTCAGACATTTTTTAAGGAATTTCATCCAGTCTTGAGTCATTTTGGACGTGTTTCTGTCATTTCTGATATATTGATTGACATATCATTGCCGGCCCTGGGCATAGGCAGTATAGGCAAATGCTAAGGGCGCCGACATCCACGGGGGGCGCCGCAAGCTTGCCAGGCTAACTGACATGTATTCAGGCAAGTATTTATTAACAAGCGCCGATGCAGTTTCTCTACCTTTAGCAGTAAAGATGGTACGTTAGCGTCTTAGCTGCTAACGTTTGCAGTAAAGACGCTACGTTAGCGTTTTAGCTGCTAACGTTAGCAGCGAAGACGTTAGCGAAAACGGCAGCGTCTTAGCTGCTAACGTTCGGAGTAAAGACGTTACGTTAGCGTCTTAGCTGCTAACGTTAGCAGCAAAGACGTTAGCAGCAAAGACGTTAGCAGCAAAGACGTTACGTTAGCGTCTTAGCTGCTAACGTTAGCAGCAAAGACGTTAGCTGCTAACGTTTAAAGACCACGGTAGAGGACCCGCATCGGCGCTTGTGGTTAAATATTTGCCTGAATACATGTCAGTTAGCCAGGGAGTGTGGCAAAGACTTGTTGCTTCAGTTTCATTTAGTGTGTTGTTTCTACTTAAATAAAAGCTTGAATACATGCATACAGTTTGTGTTACTGTATGAAAATTAGGAGTGAAATTCACTGTGATGCTAGGGGCGCAGACTACAATCTTGCCTGGGGCACCAAATTGGTCAGGGCCGGCCCTGACCAGGACGCGCGCGCGCGTCTCGCCGTCGGATCAGCAGGTTCCACCTGTGCGAACAGAAGCGGCTGATAAATACCTGATCGTATCGATGAGGCCGACGATCGATCCTCCAAGCTGCATCAACAGGTTTCAGCTCCAACTAATCCGTGCATGAGACACACCTGCGCGTGGCGGCGGGGTCGCGCACGGCGGCGGCGGCGGGTTTTCTGTGCGCGCGGACCACAGCGGTCACACTTGAGAGTGTGTGTTCGTGATTCAGTGTGTGTGTGTGTGTGTGTGTGTGTCTGTGTCTGTGTCTGTGTCTGCGCGCGCGCGTGTGTGTGTCCTCACCGTCAGGCTCGTGCACCGCGGACAGCTCCCAGGTGCTGAAATGAACCGATCACCGTCCTCCGCGTGAGGTGGGCTGTAACGGCGGCGCTGATTGGTCCGCGGGAGGAATCATCGTGATCAGCTATTGGCTGCCTGCAGCGTCAACGACACACAACCACAAGTGTGTGAGTCTGTGCTACATGATGTGTGATTATATTAGTGACACCCCCCCCCCCACCAGAGTCCATTCAGATTTCATCCGTTTTTACACTGACAGGCGCAGTTTAGTTGTGGATGTCTAGAACACAGAAAAGCACTGAATGTGAGAATATATGATAGGAATCAGTAGAAGTTTGCTTTTTATATCCTAAATACACCTGTGAACAGTCAGAGAACCCATGAGTGAGAAAAGCTCCCAGTAACAACAATCAGTGTGTGTGCCACATGATGTGTAATTGTGGTAGTGAACCAACCAGGGTCCATTCAGATTTCATCCGTTTTTACAACACGCTCCACTGACAAGTCATGTATTTATTTTATCTATAATATAGATGACTAACAAGCATAAATATTGTGGACTACTGACGTCATGAATACAGCCAAACAGTCAATGAAACCTGGTCATGTGAAAAAGGCTCCCAACAAAGAACCACAAGTGTGTGAGTCTGTGCTCCATGATGTGTGTTTATATTAGTGAACCCACCAGGGTCCATTCAGATTTCATCTGTTTTTAAAATTAAACATTTCTATCGCCAGATATACAGTACATTTAATCTAGAATATATGTAACTGTTGCATTTTAACAGGTTTACCAAGATTTGCAGAAATCCTGGAATAACTAATTGCTACTAATAACAGTGGTATTGTCTTGAAAAGTCACTGTGATTAATTAATTAACATGTTTTATGACTCAGAGAAATTCTACTATTGATGTAGTAAAATAAACAGTCAGTAGACCCTTGTTTTGTTAAAACAGCTTCCTATATTTACACTACTGACATGTCCAGAGTATCACAAGCGTGTGAGTCTGTGTGTGTGTTAAAATTAGAGCCAACCAACCAGAGTTCATTCAGATTTCATCCGTTTTTACACTGACAGGCAGTTTGTTGTGGATGTCTATAATTTAGACAAGCAATGAATTTAACAAGACTTTAAATAAGAACATATGATTTGGCTCTGTAAAATGTTGCTATTTATATCCTACATATACGTGTGAACAGCCAGTGAAACCTGTGATTATATTAGTGAGAACCAACCAGGGTCCATTCAGATTTCATCTGTTTTTTCAGGAGTCAAACTGATCAGCATAACGGACAGCACTCTGCATAGCCTGCACAACATATTTAATCCCACCAAAAAAAAAAAAAAAAAAAACTAAAAGACTAAAACTAAAAAAATAAAATGTAAAGCGGACTCATAAGAATATATGATGACTCAGAAAAAGCTCAAAATGAAATTATACGTCTTTTTAATGTTTTCAGGGTGACTCTGTGCAACATCAAAGTTTATTCCACGTAAACTATTATTATTATTAGTAGTAGTAGTAGTAGTAACAACATAACAATAAATATTCAGTAACACAGTTTGTAGGATCTGAAACAGTTCATAATGACACATATGAACAAAGAAAAAAGGAAAAAAGAAGTAAAAATACCCCCAAAAATAAATACACAATGCTTTTAGCTTCAGTTTTCTTTTTGCTATTTGTGTGTTGATTCTGAAAATCTCCAAAAACAAAGAAAGTAAAGCGTTGCAGACATCCACAGTTCACTAGTTCCTGGTCAGAATATGAACTTCCATGTTGTAATTTTAAAACTCACAAATATATTATGACCAGTAAACATGTCATTTATAGACATTAGAATGAGAACTGAGCTGATTACTGACAGCATGATTTAAATAACTAATGCGGCGGTCACCAGTAGGGACGTCTCTTCTGATTAATACACATCATGATTTATATCAGTTTTATTTGTGGACATCTTCAACTTCACTGTGTATTTTTAAATATCACAGATCTCTGAAACTACTTTTTAGTTTGAAAATCTGAGATTAGACATTTGTGGTTGAACGTGACCTCATTTGTCCCCAGATGTTCTCGTCTCACCTGGACTCAGGCGAGCCAAACCTCCGTCGCCATCGCAGCTTGTTGGGAAGACGCTTTTCAGAAAACATCACTTAAGTGGCCTTTAAACACCATGACGGGAGGCAGCAGGTGAGCACAGGTGTTACCGTCACTAATCAGAGCTCTGCACCTAAAGAGCTTCATTAAGTGATTAACACCTGTGTTCACCTGTGTTTCACTGTCTAGAGGACTGAAGCTACAACCTGATGTCAAACTTCCTGACTTTAAACTCCATCTGGAATTCAAACCTTCACATGAATCAGAACCCTGAACAGCTGAATCACCTTCTCAGCTCATTTATTCCAAACTTAATGAATCCCATTTCCACACATTTATAATCAATATACAAAATTTTATTACAAAAGAAAAATTCGTTCTACAAGTCTTCAAAGTTCCACATTAAAAATGGCTGCAAACATCTTGAATCAAACTACAGATAAATCCTGGTAGTAAAATGACAGTGAAGAAACAGCACCACTACAACAGAAAACATAAGCAGTGCTTCCAGAAACAATAATTTCTTTTTAAAAAAAAAAAAAAACAACAACAGAACAACTTGACTTGCTGCTGTCCAACTGCCTGCACAGGAGTCTCAGTCCGTCATTTCATCACAGGAACTTTATATCTGGCTGCCTGTTCAAACAGCGACAGGCTCCAAGATGCAACGAACCCGAGCTCAGCAGAAAAACTTAAAAAAAAAAAAAAAAAAAAACAAATCATAAGGGGACTAAGCAACAAAAACTAAATCCCTGAATTGGAAAAGGAGTACAGGTCCGCCCCTACAGAGGCAGACCGACAGGGACAGCAGGCTATACTGTTGGAATCATCCACAAACAAACAGGAGTTAAGCTGAACAATGCATTGCAAACTTCACATCCTTTAACACACTTAGTCGTCATCCTCATCATCGTCGTCTTCATCTTCCTCCTCGTCGTCGTCCTCGTCATCGTCATCATCATCGTCGTCATCGGCTGGTTCTGCCTTCTTGGCGGCGGGCCTGCCGGGACCGCTCTTCTTACCAGCATCGCTCTTTCCTGAGCCGCTCTTGGCTTTGTAGGCGGCGACATCCTGCAAGACAACAATACACTTATTACACCGTAATAACTACATATAAGAGAAACAACCGCCGCCATGCAGATGTAAACGTGTGGGTACCCTCTCGTATTTCTCCTTCAGCTTGGCGGCCTTGGCCTCGTAGGGAGCCTTGTCTTTGGAACTCTGCGTGGCCCACATCTCGCCGAGCTTCTTGGCGGTGTCGCCGATGGAGATCCCAGGGTTGTCTTCCTTGATCCTGGAGCGGTGGTCCGCGCAGAACACGAAGAAAGCGGAGCTGTGGATTCACAACAGGGAGGGAGTTTAATGGCTGGTGTGTTTACTCCTGCACGCAAACTAATCTGAATTTCTCTAAAAAAATAAATAAATAAATAAATGAAATGTAACACTCACGGTGGCCTCTTTGGGGCGTTGGGGTCCTTCTTCTTCTTGCCCTTCTTGGTGCCTTTAGGGGGGACGTAGGACTTCATCTCTCTGTCATATCGAATCTTGTCATTTTTGGCCATGTCCTCGAACTTCACCTTCTCCTTGGGTGACATGGTCTACACAATACAGGAGAAAAACCTTAAAATTCAGACATTCAGCCTTATGAACTTCATAAATACAGATGATATAAACACGGGTTATCTCCTCTCCATATTTGATTAAATGGTGGTGACTAGCACTCAAAATAAGAAATATTTCTTTTGGTGAAATGGGCAGAAACGACATGACTGCTGCAGCTGCAGTCTGGAATCCCCCTGATAACAGACGCCTTAACTTCACAGTGCAGCGACACTAAAACACCACCCAGAGAACAGATATCAGCGTGCATTTGGTGAATTCTCGCGATAAAATCCGTGACCGCAGCTCACCTTCCATCTCTCGGAGCATCTCTTGGAGAACTCCGCGAAGCTGACGCTGGTCCCCGGGTGCTTCTTCTTGTGCTCCTCGCGGCAGGTCTGGACAAAGTAGGCGTAGGAGGAGGTTTTTCCTCTCGGCTTGTTTGGGTCCTTTGTCATGGCTGCGATCAATCTACAAACAAAAGAAAAAAACATCACATGAAACCCAAAACAAAACTATTCGCGCTACGGGCCTACTTCGGTGGAATAAACTAACTTCACGCTCATATACGGATGTAAACTTTTAATTAAGTTAATCTCGATCAGAACAAATATTCACACATTCGTCGTCGGCGGCTGTAAGTTGTGTTTTTGCGGCACAAACGGAGCGAGCGGCCGCCCGGAGGCTCTTTTAAGGCTCTAATCGGATTTCTGCCTCTCTGGGACAAAAAGACGCGACTCCATTTTGTATCTTCCCGCCTAAACCAAGACTGCGCCCTGAAACTTACCCAACAAAGTGACCCAGTACGAACCGGTTCAGTCCCGTACAAACAAGCACGCTGCAGCTGTAAGCAGCCGACAGCGGAGCCCGAGGCCGAACCGAACCGAGACTTCATTCAAACTCAAACCCGTAGCCGAGCGGCCGTCGGTTAGCGGGCTACGCTACCAAACCAAATGGCGTTTGAACTGCATGTTGCGCACTAACTTGGTCGGCCTGAACCGCCATTACAACAGACCCGAACTTCGCAGTTTGTTCGTTTAAACGAGCACAATCCGACGGTTTCCCTCTCAAACACGATTAAGGTGATTTATGACAACATTCAAAATACTTAAATTCAAACAGTTAGTTAAATAAAATGAATGTAATTTCCGTAAAGCTGCGAAAACACAAGCTGGTTGCCTTTTATATTAACGCATGGAACCGACTAAAACTTTAAATACCAAAAATATAAAGATAAAGCGGTAAAAAGAGCGAACCTTACCTGTTCTCAGCGAGAGAACTTGTAAACGAGTGAATGAGGAAGGACGCGCAACTGTTTTGTCACCGTCTGCGAGGCCCAACTAACTTGCCTAGAACTAGTTCCTTAGCGCCTCCCCTCGCCTCGATCTGATTGGTCATAATTCCGCATTCATATTTGAACGCGGACGACAGGACGAATGTGTCGCCGCGATTGGCCGAATCCCGTGAGGTCAAGCCATCAAGTTAGTGTGCGTCATCTGAGCGCTGATTGGCTGCGGCGGGGTTTTAAACTCACGGCGCGAAAAGGCTCCTTTGTTCGCTGTTGGGGGAGACAAACGTCTTGATGTGTCCGGTTACGCTTTAACCGTTTGTTTTCTAGCGGCGGAGCAAAGCAGCGGCTTCTGTCTGCGGTGAAAAAACAAGAAGATTCTTCAGGGGACGCACAGAAACACAGCTCCAGCAGCTGCTTTCACACCACAAGTCAAAATACTAACACAAAACTCGCATGGTTTGGCATTTTGGCTGATTATACCACAGTGTATTGATTAAATATTGGAAACCTGATTAATTATTGGCTGCTGTGATGCATACATTTATTGTGATTGTAAAATGTAGGTCAGTACGTTTCATATTGAGACACAAGAGGCGTTTAAAGCAGCGAGAGCCTTCACAATATGAAAATAACAGAAAAAAAAAACCAAAAAGATTTATTAAAAAAATAAAATAAAATATTGTAAGCTTTCCTTTCAGCTACTGATAGCTCTTGGTGGTAAAATGGCTCACAAAACAGACTTTTTAAACGTTTGTAAAGTTGAGTTTTCACCACATTTAGGAAGAAAAGTTAAAACAATGCTTCTATAATTTGACATTACCGACAGAATAACACTGAACTGATGAATAAAAGTCACTACATTTCATATTAAGTCACAACCACGGTCTTTAACTGAACCACATTCAGAATTACAAATTAAAATTACATTCTTATCGGTCAGTTTGATAAGAAAGGAAGCTGGTAATGTTCTCACTACCGGGACCATCTGCTGCAGGTTATTTCCTCCATAACCATCAAATAAAAGCACAAAAACACTAAAACACAGCTGCTGTAAGTGGCTCTGCTTGAGTTAATCATGTCAGGAACTGTTCTCTTTGGTTTTAAATATGAAGGATCATTTAAAGTATCTCAGGCTACAGACGTAAATTCCTAAATATAAAGTGGATGAGTGTTAACATGTAATAGAGTGGTTATTTATATGTATATTGCAGATATCTCTAATTTAATATCGTCAAAATGAACGTCTCAGGCGTTCCCAGTTCATCTGTTTCCAGTTATGATTTAAATTTCCAGTATCCGACGTGTGAAACTCCTTCAGATATCCAAAGAGTCATTTGGATTGTACTTCAAACTGTCATGTGGTCAGTAAAATGACATGTTTTAGTGCATTTTTATCATTTCTTGGATGAAGCTTCAGCACTGTGAAGTAAATAATGAATTTGAACCGTATTAGCCTACATTTTACACTTATATTTTTTTTTACAATGACATTATTTTGGTTATATTTGTTGCCCTGATTTCACTTTCTTTTTTAAAAACAACTTTTTTAAATGTTCAGAGTTCTGCAGGAATTAATGAATCTGACTGTAAATGTTTTATTCTAGTCAAACAGACTGAAGGAAACCTCTCAGTGAATGTGACCTATTTTACATGATGTGATTTACATGTATGTGGAGGGGCTCCCAGCTGCAGTCGTCCAGGTAAAGAGAGCTGGGGTGGAGGTGTTAGACGCATGTCAAAGGAAAGCATCAGCGCCCAGGGTCCCCTTTTGTTGGAGCAGCATTAGCATACTAGCCTCCATCGTCAGCTTTACAATGCCGGCTGGAGCAGTTGGTGAAGATCGATGCCATACAGTGTTTAGATATTTATATAGTTACTTCTTGTAAAGCTTGAGATCTTCACTGATTCATCAGAACTGATTTATCTGATAAAGCAGATAAAGAATTCACCAGAAATCATCAGTAATCAGTGCAATCAAACTCCATTTACAGAACGAACTCATTCAAACACGGATCCTCACATCTACTCACACACACTGAGGTAACAATTCAATTCAAATTTCAGTTCATTTGCATGGCACAGTTTACAGCATATAACTATAGGGGGTGGGGATAGCAGGACAGCTGATGGAGAGCAGCAGTAGAACAGAACAATAAGTATTCTGGAGGTCGGTGAGAACAGAAACTGTAGATCAGAGACGTCTGCAGAGAGAACAAGCACAGAGTTAGTGACATGTAATGGTGGGTATAACTGTATGGAAGGAAGAGAGAGGAGCCCAGTGCATCATGGGAATCCCCCGCAGTCTGAAGCTACAGCAGCACAACTCAAGGACAGTTCAGGTGATCCTGAGCAGCTCTAACTATCAGCTTTATAAAGCAGGGAGGGTGTCTGCCTCCAGAACCCAAACTGGGAGCTGATCCACAACAGAGGCGCTGATAACTGAAGGCTCTGCCTCCCATTCTGGTTCTGGAGACTCTGGAACCACCAGTAGACCTGCAGTCTGAGAGCGAAGGGTTCTGTTAGGATGATACGGTACCATAAGGTCTGTAAGGTCACATGGAGCTGCTCATGGAGAGTTTATATGTTAGAAGCAGGATTTAGATTCTATCCTGGATTTTACAGGAAGCCACTGAAGAGAAGCTGATACAGGAGAATTTATGCAGTGCTTCCTAATAATGTTGCCTAAAGGGAGCACGTACAAGGTAAATAATATAGGTCCTGACACAGAGCCCTGTGGAACTCCATCACTAACTCTACTGCGGGTGGAAGAACCATCATTAACATGAACAAACTGGAATCTGTCTGATAAACATGATTTAAACCAGTTTAGTGCAGTTCCTTTAAGCCCAATAAACATTCCAGTCTTTGTAATCAGATGCTGTGATCCACTGGATCAGATGCAGCACTGAGATCCAGTAGAACCAGTACAGAAACTAGTCCACTGTCTGAAGCTATAAGGAGATCATTAGTGACCTTCACCAGTGTGTCTCTGTGCTATGATTCATTCTAAATCCTGACTGAAACTCTTCAGACAAACCATTTCTATGCAGATAATCACATAATTGGCTGCAACAACTTTTTCAAGACTCTTAGAAATCAAAGGGAGGTTGGATCTGGGCCTGTAGCTAGAACAGCTGGATCTAGAGCAGGCTTTGTGAGCAGTGGTTTAATTAGAGCTACTTTAAAAGCCTACGTAGCCTGTTAATATAGAGAAGCTGATGATAGTTAATACTGCAGTATTTATTAGAGGGAAGACGTCCTTCAACAGTCTAGCTGGGATTGGGTCCAACAGACATGCTGCTGGTTCAGAAGAGTTTCCCACGGACGTGAGCTCTGACAGGTTCACAGCAGAGACGCAGTCACAGTATAGATCTGGTCCTATGGATGCATCCAGAGCTGCTGCTGCACCTACACACATGTTCATGAGTTTATGCCTCATATTCAGACTTCATCAGTGAAGAAGGTCATGACGTCTTCACTACTGAGAGCTGAAGTTTTCCTCAGTAAGCATGAATAGTAGGCAGTTCTCGTCCTGCGGATCACTGTTTTACAGGAGAGGAAACTGTCTTTCCAGGCTGGATGAGGTTCTTCTGACTTGCTAGAGCTCCACTGTCTTTCTAACCTTCTTAGTTTTGTGTTTATAGATGCACAGCTGCTGACTCGACCACGGAGCTGTTTTATGATCATTTATTGGCTTCTTTTTCAATGAGGCAACAGCATCAGTTGATGAAGGCAGTAAAGCTGCAGTTCTACCAACCAGATGATCCACCTGTGTGGGACTAAGACCAGAGGAGCTGCTCTCCATTGTGTTGGCATTGAAGTAAATAATAATGAACCATTTCCTTAAATGTAGTTACTGTGTTATCAGACAGACATCTGCTGTAATGGAACTCTTTGGTAGATGATCCGTAGTCTTTTATTGTAAATTCAAATGTTACTAAGAATGATCAGAGAGGACAGAGTTTTGTTGTTCGATGTCTATGCCATATGTCAGAACAAGATCAAGTGTTAAAGCTCTGAGTTGGTTTATTGACATTGTGAGAGAAGCCACCTGAGTCTAACAATGAACTAAATGCAGAGCTGAGGCTGTCGTTCTCACCATCTACATGGATATTAAAGTCACCTGCTATAATCACTTTATGTGCGCTGAGCACTGAGTCAGCTGAGAACTCTGAGAATTCACATAGAACCTCAGAGTCGGCCCGGTGGTCGATATATAACAACTAACACAACTGGTTTCTGTGCTTTCCAATTCAAGCGAGTGAGACTAAGACGAAGGCTTTCAAACAAATTCTAATTATATATAAGTTTTGGTCTCTGGTTGATTAATAGGCTAGAGTGGAGGATTGCCTGTACCTCCAGGTACATGAACATGAACGTGACTGATTCATTCAGACTGAAGTATTCTTCATAACCAGGTTTCAGTCACACACATCAATATGATGATCTGTTATCAGATCATTAACTAAAATAGACTTAGCTGACAGAGCTCTAATACTTAACAGTCCACATTTAATTGCCCGTTTTTTTTTTTTATTGTGATGGAGTTGCATTAATTTGGAGAAGGTTGTAATGAACAGCCCTTCTATTGTTAATGTTCCTACAGACGGTCACCCAGCCCGGCTAGCAGGAGCTAAGCTAGGCAGCTCCGTACCGACTAGCTGCTACATTTACCGGGTTGAACACGGTACGGAGCTGTGCCTCTAGTTCGCTGGGTCTCGCCTCCAGGGCTACGAACAAACTGCATTTCTGACACGAACCATTATCGCTAAAGGAGGCGGAGGAGAAGCTAAACATGAGGCACACTGTGCAGGAGAGAAGCCATGTCTGGCTAGTTAGCTGCTAGGCTAACAGAGCCAAACACCGCGTTATATTATAGCCGTGCAGCGGTTTTGCATAGAAGCGCTTGAGGAGCAGCCCGTGTAGTGGTTTGATTTACCGTCCAGACGGGTTTTAGTGTTATGAGGCACAGTTTAACAGTTTAATAATAGTTGAGAAAGAGCCGAGAACAGCTGCAGAACACAAACAGTCAGCTACAGGCAGGAAAACAGGAAGTGTGACGTCACCTTGCCGCGCAGCAAGGAGACAAAATGTGTTTGTTTAATAAACAAATATTTATTACTGCACTATAAACAGCTATGTAACAAATAAAAAGCGTGTGCAATGATTATAGTGCAACAGGTCAACATGTGCAAAAATAGTGAAACAGTGAAAATTTAAAAACAAAAGATGTCAGTGGACTTTATAAATGACAATTTGAGGCTGTTTGAACATGAGTATCTCAGGAACGATCTAAAATAAAAGGCTGACTTTTTCACTGTTGTGTCTCATCACGTAATTGATTCAGAATCTGTAATGTTAAGACAAGTAGCTCAAATAATATCTGATTATGGATGAGTGGAAATATGAAAAAAATCTGAAACCATCACAAAAAGTCACATTTTTAAGCACATTTACAACAACAAAAAGATAAAACAGAAATCAGCTGGTGATATTTTCTGAACCACGTGTAGCTGCAGGTCACAACAACACAGAAGTAAACATGTGGAACACTTTCAATATGAAGTACTTGAGCACAAAAATTAAAAAAATAATGTTATTCACTTTGAACTTTTGCAACTGATAAAAGCAAATTAAATGAAATAAATTAATGGACAGTGTTTTGGAGTTTCAAAATAAAATAGTTCTCCAAATATAAAATTTCAGGTTTTCGCTGTAATAGTTAAAGACACATTGTCATTCAAATTGAACAACATTTTAAAATACAAAAAAATGTTCTTAAAGTAGGTTGATGGCAATTTTTTTGCTCCTAAAAAAATCTCAGAAAGTATTTGAAATATGCAACTAAGATGTCACGGATAGCTCTTTAAACATGCATGTCATAATTTTTAAAAGTTTTAGAAGATGATTTTGGATGGAAGAACCACTCATGGATTCTCATCCACCTATACGTTTTTTAAAAATAGCCTTATACAGATTTGCTGAAAATAACATAATGAAACACTGTCACTATAATATAATATAATATAATATAATATAATATAATATAATATAATATTTGTATTATAATACCCACTTCCGGTAACGACCCCACCTCTTCCGGTA
>NW_007579251.1:0-115310 GCF_000690725.1 Stegastes partitus
GTATTACTGTATTCTGTGCGTTTCAGTGCTCGGATGTGTTGCGTTTCTGTGCCAGGCTGCTGGTTCGACTCCTATGGAGCAGGATGGTTGGCTGGCTGGCTGGCTGGCTGACGGCGTTGCGTCACGTACTGTTGCAGCCGCCAACTTGTTGCCCCTGACTGGGATTTCATCATTCATTGCAAGAGGCTGAGCGGTGCAGTGCCGCCGCTCGCCAAGACACATTTGTTCATTACATCATTTCCCTCATCTTGCGCAAAGTTTTATTCAGGCTCAGAGCTCGAGCCTTTTCTCTTTTGTTCACTTGATGGGTACAGTGACCTCTGACATGCACACACCCTCCTGTCCTCCAGCGTGCCGTTGCCATGGTAACCAAAGGGCTTGGCATGGCATAGGGACTTTAATCACTTTTTTTTGATAACAGTGTATGATAGCAATCACCACACACACACATGTACTTCAATGCCTTCAGTTAGTGTGCTGCTAAACAAACAAGCACAAATGTGGCTTCAAAGAGATCTGTGTGTAAGATCTGTTTAAAAAAAAAAAAAATCTTGGTGCCAGAGCACATCTGCGGTGCTGCTACCCTGAAAGTAACCCTGAGCCGACGGTAGACGAAGCTTCATTTCTGCCTTTGAGCGTTGCAGGAAGACTTTCTCAGCAGGGACAGACTTGAGATTTTAGCTGTCAAACACTCGTAAAAAAAAACAACCATCCTCGCTTCACAGACACCGCTATCACCATGGCAATATTTTGAGCTTATTCATGGGGGCCAATTGCAGTATTACACATATGGGAGAGGAGGAGCGGAGGCTGTGTGCAGAAGGAGGGGATGAGGGAGGGATTTCAATATACCGTGTACAGTGAATGTATTGTAACGTGCGTCTGTTGTCAAGTGCTTTTAAATTATATTTTCGTATGTAACGTGGAGACCAATGTTTCCTTTTTGTATGGGGGGACAACAGGTTCTGAGCAGAGTGACTTGTAAATGATGTCAAACTGTCTTTCTATATAAAAGAGAAGCTGCTTAAATGTAAACAATAAATGACTGAAAAAAAAACCAACAAAAAAAACAGCAAAATAAAGTAAAGAGCTCTGTAGCTCAGACTGATGGTGGAGGTCTTTCTTCCCTTCTCAACCCAAACGAAGGAAAACAGTAAAATGGAAATGCATTTAGACAAGCTTACTTTATTCATAAAGATCTTTGCGGTACACACTTAAACCACCGTCCTGACATTCTCAC
This sequence comes from Stegastes partitus, assembly GCF_000690725.1. Taxonomy (NCBI): domain Eukaryota; kingdom Metazoa; phylum Chordata; class Actinopteri; family Pomacentridae; genus Stegastes; species Stegastes partitus. The sequence goes on from NW_007579251.1 coordinate 1,241, forward strand.
GTGAAAAGTGCTGCATCGGACACATGACATACACACACAGATTTGCCTTGTGATTACTGGGCATGTGCAGTTTTTTAAAGCCTGAATACAACACTGTCAGGGGAACACATTGTAATGACTTAAAAATAGACAAGCGGTGGTATGAAGCCCTGTGAAGACACACATATAAATGACATTCAGTCATGAGGGCTAACAGACTTGCGCACAAAGCAATGATTTTTTTTTCTTCTTCTTCTTCACAGTCCTAACTTTAAAACATGAAAGTACATAACAACAAAAGTGTCTGTTAATCCGTGTCCTGCAGTCTATTTGCCTAAAACATGTTTTTCTCTCAGCCCAGCTTCTTACGACCGACCTAAGAGCAGAAAGTGCACACCAGGAAAAAAAAAAAAACAACCCATCATTGGTCCATCCTTCTTTCATCATTAAAACATGAGGGAGGTAACGATGAGGGGGAGGGAGGTTCACGACAGTAATTCACGGGTCTCTCCACAACTTAATTTTCATTTATGTACAGTACATTCAGAATAAAGCCTTATTTAGTGCAGATACATGAAAATGTAGTGCTGATTCTGTTGAAACCATCTTCGCAAAAACACTGTCATACGTACAATAGTACAGCACGCGGCTCTTCAGTTTTATTTACACACTCAGGTGACTCTTTGAGACGTCACATATTCAGCTCTCACTCTGCATTTACACTTTTAAAAATCTTATCTGTCTTACAATGCTTTAAATTCTGGACAATTAAAAGGTGACGCACTGCCTTTGCCACTTAGTGTATGTATGTTCGGGGCAGAACAGGGAGATTTTATTTTTTTTATTTTTTTTTATTCCAAAGCCCCAGTTGAACCTTCTGCTACAATTCACTCAAAAAGTAGAAAGAAATGATGTGGCCATGATTTGTTTTGAACAGAGAATATATGCATGCACTGAAGCCAGAAAGATGAGCATAAAAATGATATAAAAGTAAAGGATCGTGGCACTATTCCCGAATGTTAATGATCCGTTGTTTACTGTGTATTAATGTGAAAGCTACCCTACATAAACCTTGGTGGAGCAGCCGCCACGGTACAAGCTCTGCTTCCTTTTAGAGGTCGACTACATTCTTCCAAACCTTAAAGATTGCAAAAAAGGTGCTCATGATTGTATATTAACGAGACAACTTAACTGAACCCCCAAAACAAAATGAACTGACGACACACATTGAACCCATACGGTTTTGTCCTCTGCATCCCTTCATTCAATCTGCTCGAAGTTGAGCACGTGGCCGTCAAAGTGCGTGAGGACGTGCCTCTCGAAGAGCTGCTGCTGGCAGTTGAGGGGGAACTGCTCGGAGCAGACGGGGCAAACCTTCCAGTGGCTCTCCACGTGCTGCTCGAAGCTGCGCTGCTCAAAGTGCGGCGGGAAGATCACCTCGCATAGCGGGCAGCGTTTGTGGACGTCGGTACTGGAGAGGAGAACAAAAGGAGTAGGGTGGGGGGGGGAAGTGGTGGGCGTGAGGGAGAGATAAAAAAAAAAAAAGATGCGTGAGTTTCTGAGTGGTTCGTATCATGAAGCGATGACTTACCTGTTAATATGATGTCCGACCCTGGCTGGCGCAGAAAAACGACACATATCTCACAGTTTTATAGTTTTTCCTCAACACAAAGTATCTCAGCAGCAAGACTGAAAACTGGCGGGCCTCGGTTTCAGCCCTGAACTCCACTGTCCACTTTTTTTTTTGCGACATTCAACACAAGCATTACTTAATACAGTATATAAAAATGCAGAGTTTTTTTGGCTTGACCGTGAGGAACACGTGTTGCAAAATCAATTGCCCGACAACACTGTTCTCCACGGTTATGAAGTTAAAATCGACGGTGCTTTGACTTTCCAACGGGCCAGGCTTCAGACCACAATGTAGCTAATGAAAGCCAGAGATTTCTGCCTTTTGAAAAAAACAGCTGTTGAGTCACCAGCATGAAGCAACTGCATCACCTCCCGCATAGTTATTACTGGCGTTTTGTGCCTGGGGTAGAAACCTGATAAATCATGTTGCCCTCAAGTGATCTTCAGCGTTTAGAAGTTATACGGCTCTAAATGTATGTAATTTAGGATGTTATATGCATCGTGCTGTATACGTGGAGATAAAAGTGAGCCAGCAGAGGTACAGGTAAAAAGAGCTTCTTCTTCTCTCTGACAGACAGATAATTGCAGCTATTTTGATCATCTTAAATCATTTTTCAAGCAAAAGCAATTTCACGGCTTCTCAAATGTGACAATTTGCGGACACATTAGCCGTGTTTCCGTAAAACTGTCAAACTTGTTGAAATGTTGCAAAAAAATACGGAAACAGAAAAGAAAATGTGAACTAGATTTGTTTCCATTAACTGTTTTGGAGATAATAAACGAGGCGGTGTAGTTTTGTCAGAAGATGGTGGTATATGCTATATGCTGCTATGTACCGCTGTAACCCTGCAGTTTGCCAACTGCTAAAAAAAACAAAACAAAACTTTGGTTGTCCACAAGAGGTGGTTTGGAGGGGCCGTAGGCACAGAATGTCAGTCTGTCAGTCTGCCCCAGGGCAGCTGTGGCTACAATCGTAGCTCCCACCACCAGAATGAATGTGTGTGAATGAGTAATTGACAGTGTAAAGCGTCTTTGAGTGTCCAGAAAAGCGCTATATAAATCTGATCAGTTATTATTGTTATTATTATTATTATTATTATTATTATTAAGAGAAAAATGCAGAGACGTCTTCAGGTATTGTGCTCGACCAGGCAAGTTGCAGTTATTCTTTCATGTCATCTGGTATTAAACATTTAGTCATGCTGTCCAGAGGCGATTATAGAAGCACAAACAGCATCATGTGAGTTAAATGTTAGCTACATCAGAGCTTATTTTAAAAAACGGTGTTTCCATCACCCATTGAAGAAGTCACAAACTAACACTAAGCTTCAAAAAGTTTTTGCAAACCTGGAGACTTCATTCAAACTTCAAAAATGCACTGAAAGAAATGATGATCAATATTCTTTTTTTTGTAATTGTTCCATTCTATAATAACATTGCAGCATGTTGTAATTCTACTGGTCTGACAGTACACTAGATTGTTTTCAGGCTTTAGTTTAAATGTGTTTGTTTTCTTCCTATTCTTTTCCAGATTTCTGCTCCCACTGCTGTTATGATCATTAACAGCAAGTGACTAATGGGTTAACTCAGTCAGATAATTTGCAAATTATGTAAATGCTAATTAGTTGCCGCCCTACATATGATTATGAAAACAGACACCTACCCACTGTATGGAGTTGGCTAGTCCTTCTATATTACCTTTGTTTAAGGTGACTGATACATGGAAAAGGAATCCTCCACCCCCACTATTTGGTTTCTACTGATGTTCTTGTGTTTTCTTTCTTTAGCTCTTTATATGTCAAGCTATTCTTACAATTATTCTTTATGCTTGTGAGTAGGTGTGCTACCTGGAGTCAAAGCAGAAGCTGCTCCGCGCTTCACTGCGTCTATTGGACTGATGGTCACAGGATGGCTGAGCCCCATCAACCACCTTTAACACACAACGTAAAAGGAATGAAAACTAAGGCTGATTACAGGGCAGTATGCATTCATATACACCATCCCTAAAGGCAGTCAATTGCAAAAAAAAAAAAAAAAAAAAGAGGGGAGATGGGTTGAAAGAGCCATGAAATAGCTGAACTGACAGAAGGTACAGTTTGTGCAACTACTGTATGTAACTAACATACAGTAAACTTCCACCAGTTTCTGTTCAGTTTGCACCCAAACAACCAAAAGATATAATCCGACAGTCACGAACTGATCTTAGGTCTCCCCTAATTACTCTCCCCCAGCTCTCGTTATTTTCATCTCTCTTGAGCTCTGAAGGAGTGACATTAATTAGAGCTTTATGCAAATGAGTTTCCAAGCTTCGTCTTTTAAGGGCAAGCTGTATTTCCCTCCATTCAGTTACGGAGGAGCACTCCAGAGAATGAGACAGAGAGAGGCCGAGTAAATGAGGGATTATCAAGGCAGGAATTCATTGGCTGCAAAACACAAAGGCGACAGGAAAGCAAAGACTAGGACCACAATTAGCATGTCACGCATTTATGCTGCTCGCTGTGATCAATTATGTTCTTGTAGCTCACTGACAGAAAAATAATAGATTTATTCATATATGCGTTATTAATGCATAGACTATAGTATATTATTTAATATGGATGCAAAATTCCAATTACAAACATCATACCAGCATGTTTTTTAGTTAGGAGGCAGTGTTCCCCTTTTGCTTTGTGTGTGTGCTTACATTTTGCGGCTCCTCCGGCGGATGCTCGAGGCTCTCGGGAGGACTTGTGCTGCGGGAGGGTTGTATGCAGACCACCTCTCGATCGCAGCCCGGTGCTCCGGGACTGGGTCTGGTGGGTGTGATCGGGGGCGCGCAGGGATGAGCGCAGGACGGAGCCTCAGGTGGAGGACGGGGCATGTGCTCAGGAGACAGCGCGACATCCACCCGATCTATAAAAACAGCAAAGATTTATTGTTTAAACTGGCAGGAAAATATAAGTAAGGGAATACAGACAGGAGCAGAGGAGCGGTGTGTGAAAGAACGATTTTATCCCTCCCACCTCTCGTGGTGTCGGTGGAGTAGGGGTTGCCGTACTGCAGCTCAGCAGGCCTCTGTGGCACCAGCGGAGGAGGGGAAGGGTCCTGGGGGTAGGGCAGGGGGTAGCGCAGCACCATCGGCTGCCTCACCTCGGCGCCCTGAACTCCAGTCTCCTGCTCCCTCTGCCTGGACACGTAACGCTGCAGCTCCTGGAGAAGAGAAGGGAGATCCATACCTGAGAGCTGCAGCTAAACCACAGCACTGATGAAGCAGCTAAACGTACCACCTTTTAAATACCTGCTATGGCCTACATGCACTATGTCATGATCCTGCACACATGCTTTCATATTCATATCAATTCTGTTTTGTGTCTACATTTTTAACAGTGTTGTGTGTATATGCTGACCTTTAATCTTTCTCCACATGCATGCCATGCTTTTCTTTACCAACATCCTAAATGTGTAAACCCTATATAAACAGGACCAACGTTATGACCAGTTTTAGAAGTAAAACAGTCAACATTTCCAGAGCACATTCTCACTGCCGCAACCACAAGGTGAGTAAGTACTTTCGGCTCTTGAGTTAAGTTTCCCACTACACTGTTTCTGCCCTTTGTGATTATATCTGAAGCAAGAGCATTAGTACCCTACTCATTACTGTAATGGGTGTCAGACTCTGGCTCCCTCTGCTCTAGCTTTGCTGATAGAGGCACTCACCCTCTCCCATTTTGTTCCTCCTTCCTTCCTCTCCCTTTTCCTCCCTGACCTCCTCTCTTGATGACTTCATTAGTGCGCTGCTATCAGGTTTAACATTTAAACCAGGGTTGGGAAGGTGAAACAGACACGTTGTGTGGCATTTGCACTGTCTAATGGCACTGTACCGATGGGCGAAAGAAGCAAGTATAGATGTATTAATTAGTGGGTAGTGAGGAGTGTTGAGTAGGGAAGAAAAAGCTACAGAGAGAGCTCACACACTGCACTTTAACTGCATATAATTGAAAGTGATGACATTGCTATGGACTTGATTTGAGAGTCTACATTGTCTCTGGATGTGATTTTGACTGTCAGTTCGATCTATGTTGAGAAAGACATTTCTACAGTTTCGAAACTAAAACTAAAGAGACAGTTCAGGGATGGCTCATTTATACAAAACTGATATCACAGTGTTGTACTGGAAATAATGTAACAGAGCAGTGAAGAGTGGGTCTGCTTTACCTCCTGCAGCTGCTCTTTGTCTCTCAGAGCCTGGGCGAGGTTGCGTTTCAGTTCGGTCACCTCGCTGGCTCGCTCTGCCATCTGCACCTAGAGACAGGACACACAACAATGATAAGAAAAAAAACAAAAAAAACAGCAACATCAAGGCACAGTTCATAATATTGTACCGCTAAATTATTGTATCCACATTAATATCCAATGACACTTATTTTAAAAAAATGTTTAAAAAGTGTCTGCTAGGGAAACTAAACTCCAACTTGAATTTCATTCCTCTTCTGTGTCACCCCTAATTTCCTGTCATCTTTAGACTGTCAGCTATCTAACAAAGGTATAAAATGACTCTGAATATGTCAAACTGTTTGATTAGAGATGATGAAGGATGGTCTCAAGAAGATTATGATTTAAGATGAATCATGCTACTTTACTTGCATATAAAAAAGGAAAGAGACACAATCATTTGTTGTACTGGAGCTCCTCAACACTTCCCAATAGTATAAAGGTTAAAGGCAGAGGTTGGATAATGAAATAACTAGAGATGGACAAAAATACATTTTCACAATTCATTAGTTTACCAGTCTCCATATTAACCCTCTGAACCTCAAGCAGTTTCTTGGTGTTTATTTCTCTTGTCACATTTTTTCCAAACGGGTGTAAACAAGTTATAATAATACAAATCATACAAAAGAAAAATCTAAGCTGATTTTTAAAAATTATTTATTTCACAGAAACTGTGAAAAAAAGTGTCCATAGATACTATCAATACTGGACAACAACAGTTCACTACTTAGATTATAAATTGTTTGCATACCTGTCTCCTATCTCCTATGTGTAAACACAGCCTGCCGTTCAGCCCAGTCCTGCCAAATAGTCCCTGCAATTTTGTCATGGGACTTAGTCACAGCTGAGTTGGGTTGTCAATTGTTTTTTTTTTGTTTTGTTTTGTTTTTACCAAATCTGGTCAGAGCAAGCTGCTTATTTTTAACTACATTTTAAATAAGATGTAGAAAACACTGATTTTGATTAAACATCCAGATTTTAACCTTAGACTTGGATAATATTCCCAATGGAGCAATACATAACACACGATTAGTTCAGTCAGAAAGCTGCTGCTGCAGTTTGTGGCTTCTCAATAGATGGAGACAAGAAATTCAATTTACAACCACATAGGACAAACCTGAACCTTGTGGCATTTTAGCTTGAACACAATATGATTGATCGATCAATAATCACAAAAGGTGTCAGTTTATTTTCTGATCATTAACTAACTGACTAATTAATGGTTTCCAAAAAAAACCTAACTGAAATGACAGATTCACCCAGAGCTGATGGAAAGGACACATCGTATCTGGCAGGTTAGAACTTCTGTCTTTTTTCTTGCTTTCAATTTGTGTCAGCTGATGAAGAAGAATATCAGTATGCACACACACACAATATTTACTTTGTATTTAACCCGGTGCAGCATCAGATGTGTGGTGCTTACTGTAAACCACATAACCAAAACCAAAGTAACGAGCTCTGTGTGCAGGGTAAGCTGAAGCGGACCAGGGGATCGTAATAAATCTCTTACTCTCTAACAGAGCTGACCCTGTGGGATAGTTTACATGGCTAGTTGCCTGCTCCTCTCTCATTTCACCTTATTTCAAAGGTTCCAAATCCCCTCCTCTCCTGTGGTTTCTCTTTCTGCTTCGTGTCTACCTGTCTATACTAATGTTTTCACTCTTAAATTTACTTCCCTTCTTTTGCTCCCCCCCCTCATTCTCTTTCATCTCCTTTTGTCCTCTCTCACCCTCCCCTTTCGCTGATAAATTTACGGCGCAGCATTAGAGGGTTAAGTTCAGGTGAAGGGAGTCTGCGGCAGCGTATTTCTGTGCCCTCCATCCCCTCCCGCTTCTGTCTCTCAGCATCTATTCCTCTCCCTCTCTCCATCCTCTGGGTGGCTGATGTAAACAGCCGTAAAGCATGGAGTTCTGCGGCTCCCTCTCTTGTCAGTCTCCGGGGCCATTAAGAGCAGCTCGGGGCCCAGGGCACTCGCCTCAGACAGGAGACTCTATCAAAGTCGAGGGAGAGCTGTATTTACAGCGCCGATAAACACACACTCACTCATGGAGATTAAATGCCAGTAGGTGCTTTGGCAGACGTTTGCACGCAAAACGCGAGTGCACCATTGAATCACGCACACATACCACACACGTTGGCTCATCTGTGGCACGAATGCGATGCCTCCGGTCGAGATCGAAAGTATCTGGACAGTCACACATTACTTGTTCTTCAGGTTCTGTGGTTCAGCACATTCTAGTTTAAATAAATCATGGGTACTACTATGAAAGTGCCAGGTCTCAGTTTGTGTCAATACAGAAAAAAAAAAAAGAGTGTGAATGAGTGATATAACCCTGTGAGCATGCAGTGATTAAATTGCAAAAGTAATTGGACATTTGGCTGTGTCATGCAGGGCTTCTGCAGAAACCAGCCAATCAAATGTAATGCTTTTTAATGCCATTTTAATGCTAGGCTATACCAGGACATTTGCACAGAATCAAAATGTAGACATCGTGGAGTAAAGCGGGAGTTGAGAACCAAATTAAATGCTTTTCAATGCTATGTAAAGCCTTAATTGTCGCTAAATTTAATGACTATTATGCTTTTTAATGCCCCTGTCATGTTTCTTTGGCAGCTGTGTAATTTCAGTGTTACTTATTGCACCATGTGTGGCTCAGAGTTGATTGAGAGTAAGGAGAGTTGTCCACGCTGAAGAGATCGTGCATGTGCAGGTCTACCAATTAACGGTGATCGAATACAATTTCTAAAAAAAAGCAGGCGTCTACGGGAAAACCACACAATGTCAAGGAAGCAGGTGGATTGAGGAGCACAAGATGTTTCCATGCTTCCTTTTCAACAATTTAGATAAAACTTCATGACAACAACTCAGAGGATTCACCACCACACACAAGCCTTTGGTAAGTCTTAGAAACAGAGAGGCATTGTTGCAGTTTGGGAAAGCACATAAAACAAATCAGTAGAGTTCTGGGCCAAAGTTCTTTGGACTGATGGGAATAAAAATCAGCATTTAACACAATGATAGAAATTGTGGAGAGAAAAAAGAAACTACTTCAACTCTTGACCCAGAGCTTACCACATAATTTGTCAAACATGGTGGTGGTGCTGTGGCGAGAGCATGCCAAAATTCACTGGGGTGAAATATCTTTGACTGTCCAAATCTATCACTTGAGCTCACTTGCAGTGCAGAGTGCAACATGGTAATGTGAACCTATCTAATAGAGCTGCATTTCACTTGCGAGACCCCACAACGAGGGAGATCTGAACACAGTGAAGGTCTGGGAGTGCAGTGCAGGTAGTCAGTGGCATTAAATGATCTCCCATTCTTTCTATATTGAGAAATGGCACTTGTGTTTAAGTGCAGAGCCTGAAAAACAAAAAAAATACGGGAATACACTTGTGACCGGGATAAATTGTTGAAAAAAATCATAGTCCTCCAGCTAAAGGAAATGCATTTATTCAAGTACTGCTACTAGCTATGCTCTCCCTCGTTGACTTTACTGTTTAAGAAGTTTACCGAGACAACTTAAAATATATTTGCTGGTTCTAACCCCTTTAATGTGGGGATTTGCTGGTTTCTCCTGTTCTATAATATTGTAAATGGAATATTGTCAGTTGCTGCACTCGTGACAAGGAACATAACCTATTCAAAGACGTCAGCTTGGGTTCTGGGTATTTAAAATTACCATTTAAATTTTTTTCGTGGCATTTTACGGATTACATGACCAAATAGAAAATGGCTAATCAATAAAATAGCTAAATCCCTAAGGTCACAAATCAGGTCCAGAGACTGGATTTTTTTGTGTACGTGAAAACAACCATGATAGAAAATATGCAAAGCAAATGGAAATAGGAGCTACAGAAGAATCTGATGCATTAAAAATGGATATTGTGGAACAGAACCACACTGGAGCATGTGTATTTAAACTTATATTTAAAAAGCAGTTTGCACTGGGGGAATATTCTGCTCATGGGCATGTACACAAGCACTGAGTGTTAGGAGAGCGATGATCCCTCATATTATTGGGCATCCTCACAGTCATAACTGTCTCAGCTTTAAGAAATCTCGAGTTGATGTTTGTGTGTAAGTTTGCGTCTTACTCTGAATCGCTCCTCCTCATCGGCCAGCCGCTGTTTGAGAGTCTCGTTGATTGCACACTGCTCCCTCCATTTCTCCTCCATCATCGCCAGCTCCTCCTCCACCGAGCGAGTCTGTTCCTGCTCTGCCTCCTCCACGCTCCTCCCCTCCACCTCCAGCAGCCCCTGCTCCTCCACGCCATCCCCGGCTCCCTCTGCCTTCGGTGCCCTTTCCACATCGCTGTTCTCCTCAGCGCTCAGCCTCTCGTTCTCCACCTCCACCCAGCTCGTCATCCTCAGGCTCTCCTCCGGCAGGCTCTCCTTCTTCTCCTCTTTTTCATTTTCCTTGTTTTCGCTGGCTTCCTTTCGTTTCACTTGCCTCTCAGTCTCCACCTGAGCTCTCTCCCTCAGTGTGTTCTCCGTCTGTCTTTCCTCCTTCTCTGTGCTGATGTGTTTGTCAGCATATGTGGGTCGCTTGTTATTGAGTTCTGGGGTGATTGTCATCTCCGCGGCTTCTTGTAGGACTGCAGCAGCTATATTTCCTGTAAAAACACACAAAGTTAGGGGAACGGACACTCCCCCTTTTGCTTCAGATACAGGTTAATTACACATAAATTAATGCAATATGTTTAAATTTAAAGATGATAAGTAAAAATTGGAGAAAAAAAACATGACTATGAAAGTGAGAGTCACATCTTTACGTGACGAGACTTCAGAGGTTGTTCCATTAAAATGTCACCAATCATTGATTGGTGGTTGGCGGTTTTATCACATGGATGCAAACAGACTCATTTCTTTCTTCTGTTACTGATTTTGTGCATTTCCAGGAATTCTTTTCTTTACCACAGAATGTGCATCAACTCGCTTATTTACGAGAAATAGTAAGTGCAAAAAAAGACACTGAAAAAATGTCAAGTCTAGAAACAGTGAGTCACACCACTTACTGTAAAATCATTTATTAGCAATGCATTGTGACCAACTGAGGACATCGTCAGTGGATAATCGTGTCTTTCATGCTTCAATAATGCGTTTCTCTAAGACATCTGCAAACACTTCATCAGTCATACAGCTTTTTTTTTTTTTTAAACTAGTCTAAGTGTTTTAGAATTACTATGTTCCGAACCAAAAGAAATTTGTGACTCTGGGGATTTTTTGGGGAAAAAATGTGTTTTTTTATACCTAAAAATATAGCAACATGCATTCATACTTTTGCACTTAAATATGTGTGTACCTGCTGTAGGAGACTCTGGACTGGGGGTCAGTGGCTCCAGTGTCGTCTCAGTGGATGCATTTCTCTTTGGCTCCTGCAATGAAACACAAATATCAACAAAGATATCAACAAAATGTAATTCCTACTGTTGTCCTACACATATTTACCTGTATGTAATATTTCTATTCAGCCGTGTCTTTTTACAAGTTTCACCGCACAGTACTCACCCCCTGTGACTCGGTTGTGTTCAGTTTGGCAACCTGTCTCCGGAGGCGCTGACACTCCCGGTACTTCTCCTTATAATGCTCAGCGGCCATGTGAAGCCGCAGCTTCAGCTCCTCCACCTCCCTCTGCAGCTCGGCCTCTGCCTCCGACACCACCATCATGCTGGGTGTCAGATCCCCACTGGTCCCAACACCCTGAAATAGAGGGACAAAAAGACAAAAAAAACATGAAAAACAATGTGAATTTGTATCGGTGTCAGCAATATATATCAGTAACGCAACCAAAAACAACTTTTAAGAAATACTTTAACCACAAGACATCTGCTCTTTGTTCAACTCAAACATCTGGGTAAAACACAATCTCTTTACAACAATGTGCACTCTCCCTCACTCTCATATGAAATGCTGCAATGTAAATCAAACTGAAAAGCGTGAAAGTTCTCTCAGGAAAATTCTTTTTTTATGTTTAGCTAATGAATTCCCACAGTGCCGGCTGAAGGATGGAGATTAATGTTAAGGAACTCGAAAACTGACCACTTCCTTCTGTGCGGTGCTTCTCATGCGGTCAAGCTGGCTCTCCATGCGTTGGCACTCTGCCTGAGCATCAGCTAGACTGGCGCGGAGCTTGTCAGCCTCCACACGTGCACGGTACAGCTCAGTCATCGTGTGGTCTCGGGCGCTGGCTGAATCACGGAGCTCCGAAGCCAGCAGGGAGGCCTGCTGCCTGGACGCCTGAAGCTGCTCCTCAGCTTGACGGAGCTGCTCACGTACACGGGCCAGCTCTGCCTAAAGACATGAGGAGTAACTGATTATATTAATCCGACATATGCATATAGGTACAATGAACATGTATTACGCATTGACCTCTTGTGTTCAGCGATATGACAGACATCTGCTACTACCTTGTCAGCTTTGTGAGCCAGCAGCTCTTTCTCCAGACTATCTCGCTGGGCAACGCAGACCCTGAGCCTGTCCAGCTCCTCCTGGAATTGAGCGATGGTCACCTCTCGGTTCAGCTCCACAGCCTTCAACATCTGCAGCTCTGCACTCAGCTTAGTGTTCTCCAGCTCTGTGCTGCGCAGGTGGGCCTACACATGTGAGAAAATAAGAGGAACAGAACACGTCAAGTCGGACTGTAAACGGAAACGCACAGGCTTTGTTGGAGAAAAAAAAGTCAGTCTTCTGATGCATAAAGCTTTCATTCACCTTATAGAGATCTCTCTCGTCCTTCTCATTCTTCAGCTGGCTCTCTAGACTGTCTCTCTCTGCCGTCAGCTTCTTCAAACGGTCACGCAGACTGAAACATTAAATATTGAAAGTAAGTATTCTAGTGTCTTCAGCATCATTATATTACAAATTCTCAAGACATTCAAGCAAGGCATTGAAGATGGACCAGGACTCATCTTGTGTCAGCTGTCACAAGGAAGAATGTCTTTTTAGTTACTTTTAAAACTTAAACAGGTCCTGCTGTTGGTATCATGTGTGTGTGCAAAGTCTGGAACTATAACCTGTGTGCCAGTAAAATGTATGAAAGCTAAGTTGACAAAATTTCCTATGCATGCAATCATATTCTACTCATAGTTTAAATTTGTGAGACTGGTGTTAAGCTTGTACCGTGTCAAAAAGGATCTGATTCTACTTAATCATTAGTTTAAGATGAGTTAAAAGATAAAGATGCCAAGGAAACAGGGGACAGGCCAGAAATCTCCCTTAAACACACACATTTAAACCGTCATGTCTCCATGAAATGGGTGATTGATGGTAACGTGTTAGCATTCTCCGCTCACCAATCCAGTTCGGTCTCCTTTTGCAGGCCTCTCTGAGTGACTCCCAGGAGGTCCTCCTCCAGCTGGCGGACCCGGTCCGTGGCCTCTGTCAGCCTCCTCCTTACCTCCTCCCTCTCTTCTGACAGGCCCTGCGATGAGCGCAGCAGCTCCTGTGGGACGGAGAGGCAGCTGTGGATCACACTGACAGGCGCGAGAGCCAATCGCGTCGGCTGAATCAGCAGGCTGAACTTGGCAGTGGGGAATAAGTGCTGGAGTAATTTCGGAGATTATGCAATTCTCATGATTAATAACAGATGATAATATTTCATGTGAGGCTGAACTGTCCTGTGCATATACTGCATGCACTGCTATATATATGCTTTACATGCTCAATTTAACTTACATGCACACATTACCATAAACGAACATTTCTCCAGCCCACATATTGTGGGCTTTGTAGCCGCGGGGCTACATCCACACTAAATACCCAAGGAGTTTTCACATGCCATCTTGGCTGTTTCTATTCACCCCCGCCCACTCCTGTCCACTAACCCTCCAGCCGTGTGTGACGCCATCCACTCTGGGGCTCCACACTGTGCATCCAAGTGCTTCCTTGTGTGTCTTATATTGTATTGTATTTCTTGTGTTGTTTTGCAACTTACACAATGCAGCTGTTACAAAACTATTTCTCTCCAGAGGTTATTAAAGGGCTTTTCAGTTGCATTCTGATTCTTATTTTAAACACTTAAAAGACTAGAGCAGTCCCTTATAACCCCACCAAACCTGTTTTCTTAAAGGTTCAGTTTCTACAGAAAAAACTGCTTTACTAGATCAATAATTTTTGCATCTCTCTATACGCACACATAAGACATTGTAATTAATTTATCCTAAGTAGCTTTTGAAAATTGTAGTCAATTATTTTTTTTTCTGTTTCCAACCTCTGCAATATATTTCTAGTATATATTGTAGTTGTAATATATGAATTTCCCCTCTGGGTATCTGTAAAGTCTTATCTTATTAGTCACAAATCACCAGTTACAAATTACAGCTTTTGACGGACGTAAATCACACTTTCAGTATTTGAAGTTAATGAAATGTTAGAGAGCCTAAACTAAGCAAACAGTAGCACTGTGTGGTACATGCATGCAGGAATAACCTGTCCGTGAATTCCTTAAAACAAACCCCTGTTATCAGATGGCAGATCACATAAGGTCTGTGTTCTCCATGTGCGCCTGCTGAGGAAATGCCTTGTTTAAACTTGCTGCTAATCAGCAGTGAAAGACATTAAATCATCCACTGCTAATATTGGTTGTGACAGAACAACATACCTCTGCACACACCCTTCTTTCTATTTGTAGCACCAGCACAAACATACCCCCTTTCTCTTTCACCCACATGGGAAAAGAAAGACAGACACAGAGCTACACATTCAAGGACAAACTGTGACAGACAGCACAGAGCACAGCCATCAATCCAACACAGACTCAGTGAACATGCACACACACCAATACGAACTAAGGCCTGTCTCCCTCTGGGCTTAGCTGTGCTTAGATTACTGTATGATTTTTACGGCTGGCGTTTGGGAAGCACTTTAGCAGTGCATAAAGACCTTATAAAAAGCGTAGTCATAAAATTAGCAGCCACAAAATATGTACTTATGTTTTTATGTTAAACTCAAAGGATATTTTCATCAGAGTGCCATGAACTAACGCACCTTCAGTAAATGCTTTTCAAAAGACACACACACACCTACTCACACAAGTCGTATATCTACAGATGGACATGCCTGTTGAATGAAAAGCAGCATGGTAATAACAGTGTGTGTGTGTATTACCACTTAATTTATGGCAATTTTGTCCTTCGTAAAAAAGAGCAGCGGACTAACTCAAAGCAGCCTCCTCTCACCGTGGAACTACACCAGACACCTGCACTAGGGGGCGATAAGAGACTAGCTTGAAACTCACAAAACTCTTGGCAGGTTTCAGTGTTGCACTGCTCTCTGCCAACTCCCCTCCCCTACATTGATTGAGCTTCCATGAGTTGGCTGCTTTTAGGCGTTTGTGCTTATCATATGAGCAAATCATAGAACAGAAACATCTGACTCATCCTAGTGAGTGAGTGAATGGAGAAGGTATGAGGAAAAAGAAGGTTTACTCATTTTTCTTACTTAATTTAGATAGAAGTCTTGAAACGTATTTTCCAATTCTGGATTAACGATTTGTTTTCTTGTCGTTCTAATAAAGTAACTCTGAACATTTGGGGGGGAAAAAAAAGAGCAAGAGAACAGACAGAGAGAAAATAGGCAGTGAGAAAGCAGTGGCCACTGAATCGCGTGACTGAGTGGTGTTTGTCCCTGAGGCTGGGCAGGGCTTTTTTTTTTTCAGACAGGCGGTTTTTGCGGACTACCCTCCTCTCATTCCACACACAGACTAAAAGGGTTTGCAAGCGGGTGGCATAATGAGTGTGTTTGTGTTTGTGCGCGCTTGTGCATGTGTGAACGCACATTAGAGGGGCCCTGTGGTGTAGAACCTGAATGCAAGTGTGACAGTGAAGGAAGAAGGGGGGGGACAGTTTGTGCATGTGTACGAGCGTGTGTGTGTGTTTGTGTGTTTGACGTCATGTTTGTTCACTCTGTGGTTGCGATGGCATCGTCCCTGACGCCAGATGCCCAAGAAAACTGCGTCCCAATTCCGTTCTGGCCCACTGAGTCAGGTCGTTAAAGAGCGAGAGAAAGACTGGGGTGCACACACACATACACTAACACACACGTACGCACACACACAGACTGCAACTCTTTGTGTGTCTTTCAAACGTGGACAGAGATTATTCATAAATTCAGGCCTTTGAAGTTTTCAGACCTATGATCAGTGGTGAGGAACCGGCTCCACACACATGTGCAAATAGCGGCTGTCTGTCCATGTAGACACTCACCTCTACACGTGTACACACTCACATGGTTAAGTACACAAACACACTAAAACTGTCTCGCCTTCAATCTCAATGCTGTCCAGATACATTTTGATTAGAAACACTAACAATTTCTATAAGCATGTACAGACACTTAAACTTTATTAAGTGTTCCTTTTGTTACCATTAATAATGTGTACGTTGTGTGCAGATAAAAATCTGAATTTCCCCTCCTAAGTATCCGTTCTTCCCATCGCTCCACCTCACCCCCCCTCTCTAACCTGGTTATGTGTCCTCAACAGGCAGCATGTCTCCCTCTCCTGCTCCCTTTCCCTGGCCAGTCGTTTCTGCTCCTCCTGCAGCTGTTGTTTCTCCTCCTGCAGGAGACGCATGGCCTTCAGCAGTTCCCTGCGCTCCTGCTGTGCCTCCTCCACGCGCTATGGGAAAGTTAGGAAGGATGGGAGGAGAAAAAAAAAAAAGATTAAAATGACACCTGCTCCTTTAAGCTTTTGGTGTTAAATATCACCTAGTTTGATCATTTTTATCCTCCTGATTGGGCCAGTCAGCATCAAGAGATGAGAAAAATCAGGCATTATTCACCTGACTTGTATACAAAATAAAATACCAGTTGTATGATATATTGTGTGTCTTGTCAATCATTGCCTAGACAATGTGATACATTAATAAAGCCAAAATGGGAATCTGTTTCTTGTACTCTGTGAGGTCAAGTGATGACTGTCAGGAACACTGTAGGCCCCTGTACTGCGGGGTCAAAACCAGAAGGATGGAAAACAGAATAAAATACACAAAAATCTTAATCTGCCGTATTCTACCTCTAGCAGGCCAGTCTTGGTGGTGACAACCAGTATGTCTGAGTTGCTGTCGTCCTCTGTAACAGTCAGCAGCTCTTCGGTGGGTGTGGCTGACCTGAACTGGAAGGGCGTACTGGCTCCTCTGATATCACCAGCATGAGTGACATAACAGAACTGGTAGAACTCTCCGTCAGACTTGGGAACATAGTATCCTACAATGCAAAGACATGACAAGGAATGTGTTAATTCTTTTGTTTTTCCATTTACTTTAATATGAATGTCATCAACTTGCATCCTGTTTCAGTTAATCTGGTAGTATTTAAAGTGGGCCTGGTAATAAATTTCCTAAAATGCCTACATCTACAATATCTCCCTTCAAAATTGACAAAAGTTACTCCACTGAGAAAAGTAGTGAGCATTGCCCCTTTCACACAGCATAGTAACGAGAAAAATGATCAGAAAACACGACGTATTTTGTTAAATAGTTAATAATTTATGCTGTGTATGCTAGTTTCAAACAGCCCACAGTCGTACTCCGAGATCAAGCCGCAGCACATTATTGAAGTGTTGGGCCTGGTTCTCTGGGACAGAGGGATTAAGTAAGGAATATCCAGCAGCCAGCTGATTTTACTGACTCCTGACACACCACAGCACGCTCTCATATTTTCACTGTGTAATATCTGACCGTTCCAGACCCAGTAAAACCAGTTTGCAGGCCCTCAACGTGTGTGAGTGTGTGTGTGTATGTGTGTGGTTTGAGAGGTGCTCAGGTCCCAGGCCTCCGTTTGCGGTTGTGTTCCCTTATTAAATAAAAGTGCTGGTTTTTATATGCACCGTAAAATGGAGGAGTTACTTTGGAATACCCTGGGTCTGTATAGTGGTTTACTTAGTGTGTGTGTGAGTGTGTGAGTGTGTGTGTGTACCTTGAAATACCACAGTCCTGTGCACAGTACTTCCTGGTTCATAGTTTTCAGGCATAGGAGACCACAGGAAAGTGTAGTAGTCCCTGGCTGTGCTCCAACCCACCTGAGGAAACATTGCAAACAAAGGTTAACACACACAATAGAACCTCGCTAAAAACAAACTGTGTCCGAGGGGATGATGTGAGATGTATTGCTCTATGCATTATGCTGAAAAATATCAAATATCAACCATATTTTGCATTAATATATATGTTAACATAACAGGCAGATCACATTTTTATAATTCTTTAAGAGTCACATTTCCTGAAAACACATTTGACAGGAGGATTGGAGGATTACATACAATGTTTGAGGCAAGAATGGAAACATTTAAAACCATGGCCCCCTAATTCCTCCACACACCTCCTCCTTCTTGCCTTCCCCTCAGTTCCTGCTCCTTTTGGACTCACTAAAAAGAGGGGCAGTGAAGGTGTGAGAATAGGGCGGGAGGACAGGGGTGTACTTTGGATGCACACATGCGCAGACTCGTGAGACTGCAGAAAAAGGCCCTTGTCGAAATGAGAAAAACGGGGGGAGGGAAGCAAGCGTAAGGAGGGGGGGGGAAGGTGAAAATTTTACACAAAATGGCAAGGGAAGCGTAATTCCCTGGATTTCATGTGTTGTTAGGTGACAGATGATGAAAGGGCGTTGTGAACATCATAACTCAGGTCCTGCGTCATAAATCTGTCATGTCCAACCGCACACTCTCCCTGTTTGGGCCGCTCACGCACACACATACCTCGTTTCAACCCACACGTGTGATACATGTTTGTCACATTACATAACTACACTTCAGCTGTGGATACTTCAACCACCTGTGGTACTTTGGGACATTTTTACATTTCAAAAAAAGATGAAGAATGAGCAGTTCAAGACAAAATATATCTTTTGGACAGCTGCCATATAGCAATCACATAAGATTACAATTAGGCTTGTGACTGATTATCCTATGCATTAAATTATAGCATGCACAAAACACTGGGAGGCCTTACTTGAATTATGGTGAATTTTAAATGAGCCAAATTTTCACAAATTGAAAAAAAAAAATACATGCCAGTATATGTATAATGTTCACATAAAATAATTTCTGGAGCTAAATATTCAAATAGCAATGAAGTAAACTCAAGTGTAAAACTAAACCAGGACAAAAATAAGAATAGGCCAAACCCTGACAAAGCATTTGGAAGCTTTGACTGAGAACAATAAATCAACGGAGCTACTCAAAACATTTGTCAAAATTTCAGGTGTGATAATGTTGTTGCATGATAGATAATTGTGGTGTGTGCCCCATCAACCAATTACACTGGGTATAATGCTGTTCCAAACAAATGGTAATTGTCAACATAAAACCTGAGCTGGGAACATTCCTTCCACGTCCAACAGTATCTCAGAGAAGTTAGACTGCGGTGGACTCCTGCCAAGTTTGCTTGTGTGGTCACGTGTATTTGCTTTAGAGAGAAGAGACATAAATAATTTTGCTAATTGCAGAGTGAAGTTGACTGACATTTGGTTAGGTATGGTGTGGCATTCCAACACAGGAGTGATGTTATAAAATAATCACAGGCAAAGCAGCTATCAATCATTCAGCCAAAGGGTGAGGGAACAGCATGATGACACGTTAATTATACACTCACACAACGGGTTTCTCCCTGCCGACCCAACAAACATGCCACAACCAAAAACCTCCACGGGGCTTTTTCAGGAGTTGTGTATGTGCGTGAGTCAAAGAAAACTAAACCAAAGGACGCAGAAATGTTCATATATTCAGTGATGCATAGAGAAAACAGTTACCACGCTGGAAACAACAGAGAACTTGACAAACTTGATTAGAATGTACAACGATGTTGTTTACTGTGTATACACTGCATGCAAGTACTGCCTGAGTGCACCACCGCCTAGAAACAGGTTTGCTGTATCGGGGTCCTTATTATTGCACTATGAACATTTTCCGCCACTAGGGGGTGTCTGTACACAACTCAAATGCACAGCGCCTGCCAATCCCATCTGCGTCATCCTCACAGCAAGTCAGCTTTAGTGCTTAGCCTCTCTCTTTCAAGTTACGAATATAGATGTGTAAGGTAAGAGCAAGAAAATATTCTCTCCCTGAGTCATCTCTGCACAAAGATTTTTGCCTCTGGGAGAAAATAAGGACTCACGGGACAGAAGAGCAACATTATCATCAGCGTAGATCATCAATGTTGAGTAAGAAAGTCAAAAGAAAAGTAGAAAAGTCAAAAGTAATGAATCATTTTTAAAATCCACACCCTGTTGATTTTTAGGTGAGAGCTTCCAAAACACCTGAGGCAAAGCATAAAATCGATCAAGTGATTCGTGGCAGGAGCTTATTTCCTATTATGACTAAAGCGGATGATTATTATTTGAGTAAGCACCTAAATGCTGACCTTTCTGTGTTGATTTAACAGAATTACTATATTCTCATGAGTTAAAAGAGTTTGTTTTTATTGTATACAGTACATACTCATATTGCCAAGACATTGCCACGACTACAGTAGATCTCTGTGAACGTACAAAACCAGAGACTTGTACATCAAACGGATAAAAGAAGCGTTCTGTCCTTTGTTTCCTGACATGAAGCGCTAACCATCAAACAGGTTTCATTAGCATGGATTAAAATAATTAAATTTTCCAATTGACGTTTTTCCAAATAAACCCAGCGTCTTTATTCTTTTTTAATTGAGCTGGTGGATTTGAAGTCAGTTCTTAAACAACGATAAAATGTTTGTCTTTTGACTTTACGAGACATTAAGTTTCCTAGTTCACATTTCCTGCTAATTACGTGTGAGATTTGATGGCCTTGATAAAAGAACGGAGCGGAGGGCGACTTTGGTTAGCAGGAAGCACAGAAAAGACTGATGGAAATACAGAGGGGAGCGAACATGTGAAGTGGGGGGAAAGAGGTCCTAATAAGAATCAGAGTGGTTTATAAAGAGCACCAAATGTTTGCCCCCCCCCAGTGAGACCTACTGCAAACAGGCCCACCATGTACACTCTTCCTCTTTCTGCCTGCAGAGCAACCACACCAAAGCTTGTGGTCAGGTTTTAGGCATGTAGTGAAGAGCTGAGCCATTAGTGTCAGGGCGGATGTATGTGTTAATGTGCCAAGTGCAAACCTATGGCCAATTAATAAAACCCAAACACATAATCCATGTCACAAACACTTGCATAATGGGCAGGGAATAGTTATAATCTCTAAATATCTCTTTGTAGCATAAATGATTCAGATTCATTAAAGTCTGGCCCTTAATTGATTAGGCTTGACTTTGTCTTTGAAGCATGGTCTGAGTAAAAGCAGCTGCAGTGTGTGTGTGTGTGTGATGTACCTTGAAAATGCCCACCCAGTCTTTGGGGTGGGGAGCAATGTAAGGGGTCAGGGTGTAACGGCACTCCAAGGGTGCCTGGGGTAGGAAACTCTTTTCCACATTCTGGAAGATGACATGGGCAAAGTTGGATGTTTCCATAATGCTGACGCTGCTGCCCGGCGATGAATCCACCACCTGGAATGATGACATTGTATCCTGTTGGTCACTTCATTTGTCTGTTAGGAGAAAACAGCAGAGGACAAAGTAGTTAAGTAACAGAAACAATGGTGTGAAGGAGAGACAAAATCTCATCTCTCAGACATCTATACACACATAAAACATAACAAAAAATTCTTGAACTATTGTAATAAAAAGAGTAAAGGTTTTATGCTGTGTATACAGATATTTGTGGAAAATATAAATGTTTGAGGCAAAGTACTTTATTATATATCTACCTAAAATAAGTAGAGGTAGCCACCAATGTCTGTCTAGCAGAGCAAGACAGCAGCCAGCCGTGCCTCAATGTTTCATGCCATCTGTGGTGTTTACTACAAACTGGAAACTTCTACTCCACAACTTTAGCCACTAACACAGTGCAGCTTCTCAGGCAATAAGCATACAATGCTAAACCCTGCCAAACCTACATAGCCTTGCTGTTGCCCTGTAACCTTTTAAGTTTGTTGGGGGTATAAATGGCCTAATGGATACTTTAGAATGCTGATTTATTACAGGTAATTTCCATAGTGTGGTATCTGTAATTGTATTTGTCAAAGTCAATTCATTAATCAGAGATAAATAAAAAGGCATTACCCAGCCTGTGAAAACTGTGGTGTAATCTGTCTTCTGAGGCCCTGGAGGAGCTCTGTCAAGTCAGAGATGGTGATGTCATGGTGGGACACAAAGACTTCTTCTTTAACCAGGCAGTGGCAGCCTAAGGGAAAATGATGATTTTAATTCCATCCATCCATTATCTATATACCGCTAATCCTCTGTAGGATTGCGCGGGGTTGGAGTCTATCCCAGCTGACTCAGGGCCAAGGCAGGGGACACCCTGGACAGGTCGCCACAACCATTCACACTCACATTCACACCTACGGACAATTTAAAATCACCAAGTAACCTCAGCATGTTTTTGGACTGTGGGAGGAAGCCAGAGCACCCGGTGAGAACTCATGCAAGCACAGGGAGAAGATGCAAACTTCACACAGAGAGACCCCAGGCTGTGAGGAGACAGTGCTATCCACCGGTCCACTGTACGCCCACGATTTCATTTAATTTTAATATTCAAAGTGTAGTATACATTTATCTCTGGTGCCTACAACATACTAGAAACTAAAAGTTAGGTTTTCTTTGTTGCTTCTAAATCATACTTTGAAACAATGCAATTAGAAAATCATAAAGGATGCAATGACGAAACATACTATGGAAGACATCTCACCCAAGTTTTAAACTGTTAGGTTCATTGTTTTACAAATTCATGCCATGCTCCTTGTGTGACAGCCATGCTTTTCATAGAATCTCATGTAGAAATGCTGCCTCATGTTTTAAATCTGTTACACAGTGAATACCGAACTGAAGCTTGACGATAAATACATGAGATTACAGCATCGCAATTAGATATTTTCCCCAAAGCGTTCAGTGATGCTTCAAACTTTACATAAAAAATGCCTCTTGCAGGGCATTCAACTTTAGAAAAATGCAATACTACATTGCTGAAGAACCACCTTGCAGAATGCATTGCTAATGTAGTTAAGGGATGAAGTCACTGTATTGTCATGACTCCACCCCATCACTGTGACTAAGAACTTTACAGCAAGGCAGCTGACTTTAAAATAGTCAAACCGAATCTTTGCTGGTGGTTAAAAAAAGAGTAGAAAAGACGCTGGTGTAAATGTGCGTACCCTCTCGCAAGTGATGCAGCTGCTTTGCATCACTGTCATCCTGTCGTTTCTCCCTGGATGAAGCTATCACAACAAACCCTTCAACTCTTCATTTCCTTATGACCCAGCCCTGGACTCATGACTAAGATAAATGAATGTGAAAATGCCTAAGTCACAACTGATGCTCGATTCAGCTAAGCAGCTAATACACAGCGTTTATCTGTTCACTGAGCCCCTGCGACCAACACACAGTGAATGTAGCACAAAACAGCTCAGCTACAGCCCTGTCGTTCAAAGCTAGCACAGTTAGCCTGAGGATAATCTTATTTAAGGAGGCTAAGGAGCTAACATTAGCTTCTGAACAGGCCATGTCGTGTCAAGTCACTAGCTAGCTAAACATTATCCCAGTCAAACAGCTAGCTAGCTGGCTGACACAAGAGAGCAAAAATACAGGCGTTCATTTAGCTTAAAATTAAAAGGGTACCCTTTTCATTTGAGTTCCACTTGCGAAAACGAGTGACTTTGTGCCGGACAGGCCGATGTTTTTGCCACTGTCCCCGTTGTTGTCAAAGCTCTGACGATGATGCGTCTCTTCCTGAAAGAGAAAATGATGCTGAACTTCCGGGATGCTGAGCAGCACAAGTGATGCTGTGAATGCAAACCATACGTCTCCGCGACTGTAAAAAATAAAAATAAAAAAAACTTCCTCAGTCGCTAAAGTTACTTAAATCGGTTTACTAATAATCTTTTGCTTGCCTCGCAGATTTTTATTTTTCCGAGGTAAACAATATCACATGATAACTGTTGAGATCATCTGAAATCTGCAATCACGCACCATTCATCACAAAGAAAAAATAAATGAATAAAAACACTTTACATCTAATCTCATGGTTCAATTTGCTACATTTAAAGTTTTGTTAATTTCGAGAAAGCACTGTAATGATACTGTAGGCTAAAGGGCATTTACATGTAAAAGCACAGGAAGTCCCTCCTTTACTTAATTTCTATTGGCTCAGAAAGCTGAGCCGCTGCTGCGATTGGTGGAAAATGCCATCAATCATAACAGTTCAGCGCAGCTTTCCTGGCTTGACAGCTGTCACCGTACGCCGAGGTCAAGGGGAAAGAAGCATGGCTGCGTTGTTTAGAGGGTCCCGAAATTTATTGTTAAGGTGGAATAAGCATGTCGACTTTGCCTTCGGTAACGTATTTGCTTGTGTTGTCAGTTTCCTTGTGCCTTTTTTTCGTTTACGAGTGTGTTCGGAGGTGAATAAAAGCGGACTGCTGTGTGCTGCAGCTTGTTAGCTAGCTTGTTAGCCCTTTGAAGAAAGTATGAATACTTACTGTCCATGTTAGCCAAGTGTTGCAGCCTGGACACAATGTCCCTGAGCTGTCCAGCATTGTCTGCGTGATGACTATAAGCATGCTGACACATGAAGCAACGGCAAGATAGAGCTAATTTTAACCGATAGTAGTTCCCTTTATAGACCTTTGTATGACTACTATGTGGTGCAGCTGTGGTGGGTGTTGCATTGTATTAGTCGCTTTCAATTGCTAATTACAATGCTATAGGATGTTTTGCACCGTAAGAATCCATTGATTAGCTTTGGGCTGCATCACTGTCCAGCGCCTGCTCAGTCCACGCATCACTGCAGATCAAACAGTGCAAGACACACCTATGCTTTCCTGAATCAGCAACTGTGAACATTAATTTGATTGATTGTCGTAATGCCAAAAATCGATTCAAATTCATAACAAGCAGACCCTTGACAAGTCAGTGCCTTTGAACTATTCTCTTTTGTGATGTTTCACAGAGATTCTATCACATGTAAAGGTGTGCCTTGTGATAAAAATGTTTGATAGCACCTGAGTTAGACCAGAGTTACCAGTTTTAGCTCTTAGTTGGAATGAATGTGGTTTATGTGTTAGGTTATTAATGTTCATTTACATTTTTAATACTGTGTGTGTTTTATGGTATTTTGGATGAGCAACTCTTTAAATGGTCCAGGAGATGAGATGCAGGTGCTGGTGAGGAGAAAAAAAATCACACATAAAATCCCATAAGAGAAATTAATATATTAATAATATTCAGATTGAATATGCTATCTGTGTTTCTGATTTTTTTTTAAGCAATAAAAACACTGTCCATGTTTGGCCTAATGACAGTTACCCACCTGGATATAGCTCTTCCTCCACCTCCTCCTGCCTCATCTGTGCTTCACTGCTTTATTTCTTTCTATTTTGAGAAAGCTTCCAATATCCACAGCCTTCAAGTCTTGAATTGTGAATTAGCAAGCTAGCAGCAAATACCAGCAATTTCTCCTCTTTCATGTGCTCACTCCAAATGCACAAGTGTGAAGAAGAGTGATTTCAATCTGGTGCTTGAATAACACACAGAGGACCCAAAGCTTAAGCTGCTTGTGTTTTTGATCAATGAGATCCTTTTATTTTGGAGAACTTTGATGCATGATTGGAATGACAGATGAGTAGATCTGGGGTCCTTTATTTTCATTATTATCATTATTGTTTTGTTTTGTTTTCATTAAGCTATTCATAAAATTGATAATAGAAAAGATAAATGAATCATTCTCTGCAAAACATTTCCTGTTTCCAGTTTCTCAAACAACTTTTCCATTTCTCTGTGTTACATCAATGTAAACTGTACAATTCTGAATTGTTTTGGAGTGCTTATGGGAACAAAAATATATAGTTTTATAGTAGATTTTCTATTATTTGGGAAATTAACAATTTGCTTAATAAAAATAAGTAATGACTGAGAATGTGTTTCACTTCTACAGTTTCAAACTGGTAAAGGCTTTGTTTCCAAAAATAAGTTTTAAAACCAACAAGTTGAACCTCCAAAAACATACGCTTGTGTTTTATAAGGATGGTGCCATTTATTTTTGAAATACTGTGTTGGGAAAATGGTAAACAATGGATGGCGACAAGAAGTAGTGCTAAAACAAAATAGCCACTTGGCGGAAGTATCTGTTCTACTGTTGTTTTCATTTTATAGATCGCATCATCATAGTAAATACTCATATTTACTAAGTGCCATTGTGTCACTACATAAAACTCTTTCCCAGCAAATGAAGCAACACCTTCAGCATATTTGATTTAGTAATTTTAGGCCAGTATCAGATGATACTGCATTATCACTGAAGTCATACTGTTGTGGTATTTACAGAATATGTCAAGGAGTCAACTGAATTTAAGCCAAAGCTTTGTGTTTGTTCTCTATTCAAGCCTAATCCGGTTGTTGTAGTCTGATTGGCACACTGCCAGAGTTTCCACTCTGTTTACTATCTCTTAACCTGGCTAGACTTTGGCTGAGCCACAAGTGTTTCATTGTCTGGCCAGACATCCAAAAAAAGATGTTGTAAGTTACAACCTAAACAAAAAGCTCTGTTATTATTGATTCTAATTAGTTCATTGTGCTGCACTAATGCGTTCTGGAAAATATTAGGATTTTTTTTTTCTTTACAGTTGCTCTTCACCTACATTTAAACTGACAGCAATTAGTCTTAGAGACAAAAGTATGTCACAGCACTGCTCACAGTGGGGAGTAGTCTCTCCTTTATTGTCTGGACCAGTTCAGAGAAGCATTCAAGATAATGAGTTTAAATGTGTTTGTATTGCTCTGGACTTCAGCTTAACAAAATATATTTACCCCACAGTTCTAATGTCTTTTTTTTCTCTCTCTGTTAGCGTCAACACGATCAATGGCCTCAAAGACGCCAGTGGGGTTTATTGGTCTGGGAAACATGGGCACTCCCATGGCCAAAAACCTGCTAAGAAATGGTTATCCTGTCATTGCTACTGACGTCTTCCCTGAGTCTTGCAAGGAGCTGCAGGACACTGGTGCCCAGGTAACACACTGTCAGCTACACATTGCATGCCCACATCTAAACCCGTACTTGGCAGGGCCACCAATTCTTTGAAACTCACTGCAGTTCTTAGTATTGTTACCTAATTAACAAACTTTGAGCCAACAGAATTTTACAAATAGTATGATAGTCAGAGCTATATTTACTACAATTGTTTCACGACTGCGTGTATATTATGTGGTAATGACACCGTTTAATGATGACTCCCATATTTAGGTAGTGGACTCCCCAGCAGAGGTGGCAGAGAAAGCAGACCGCATCATCACCATGCTACCCTCTAGTCCCAATGTCATAGAAGTCTACACAGGCCCAAATGGCATCCTCAAGTAAGCAAACTTTAATTTCACAGTCTCTGTGATTTTGCAACATTCATGCAAGCCCACACCACCTTTTAAAAAAAAAAAACTGTAAGAGAGAAGCAACACACTTGCAAGGTGTTTATTGGGTAAACAAGAAGGCTTGGCCAGAGAAAATGTATTCCATGCACTGCACACATTGTGCTAATGCTTTCTGTCTTGCTCTGCTCAGGAAGGTGAAGAAGGGGACTTTGCTGATTGACTCCTCCACAATTGATCCTGCTGTCTCTAGAGAAATGGCAGTTGCTGCAGAGAAGATGGGTGCTGTGTTCATGGACGCTCCAGTGTCAGGAGGTATTGTGTCAGCCAAAGCATTAGTAACCAAGCTGCTGTCTTTGCCTTCAAACGCTTCACTTCTGCAAAATCTATTTCTGATTGGGATTTTTTTAAATATTATTGTCTCTTTGGGATTTTTTATTTTTTTTGACAGTTTTTTTTAGAGTATTGCATTTCATAGGTGGAAGTTGCTTGACTCTAAATATCAAAAAAGTAGGAACTAATGTTATTCATGTGTTAGGAACTATATAAAGAATTATATAAAGAAAATGAGAGAAGTTGTAGATGACAGTATCAAAAGCAGGATTGGACAGCTAGTTTGTTCATATGAGAATACCAGCCATAGTGTTAGGCCTATGACCCTTCAGCCTTGGTTCTGTACAGTCTTATACTCTTTTGTATATCTAAACTATTGGACCTTCTGGGTTAGTGCTCGGACATGGGTTGTAATTACTGAGCGGTCCAGCCAGTAGGTGCCCTCTTGAGGTTTTTATTGCTGCTTTTGACCGGGGGTCTTAAAGGCAAGGTTAAGGTTTTAAGTCCTCATTATGTTGGTGCTGTCTGCTTGTGACGGCTTCTTGACAGAGCACAGGATCACCAGTCGTCCTTAATGGGCTGAGCTGCAGTGGAGAATCCCGTGTCAGGGCTTTTCATGTTGATGGAGCCGTAATGGC
Source organism: Stegastes partitus (assembly GCF_000690725.1). Classification (NCBI taxonomy): domain Eukaryota; kingdom Metazoa; phylum Chordata; class Actinopteri; family Pomacentridae; genus Stegastes; species Stegastes partitus. Next base: position 29,448 of record NW_007579251.1, read on the forward strand.
GGGTATCCCATGTTAGTGCCTTTCATGTCAGATAAAGAGTCATAAAGAAGAGAGAAACTGCCCTCACATGGAGAGCAGAAGAGAAGAGGAGAGAGATAAGACATGAAGGAGATACATCGCAGTAAAACTGTCCATCTCCCTTGCTCTCTCTATCTTTTTCTCTTTCACACACACACACACACCCACTCAGTTCTTTTGATTCAGGTATGCAGTTAAGATTTTCTACATCCTGTCATTCCTGCGTGTTTGACTGCTAACTCTGATCATGGTCTATTTCCTTTTTATTGCACAATCTTTAATTCACATTGCACACTGTACCTCCCGCCCTCTCCCATACAAACACAGTTTGTATGACCCATTTTGGCATGTTTACCAGCTGGCGTCTGCAGAACAGACTGACTGCACTCAGTGAGATCAGAGCCTTAGGCCTGTTACTCTCCCTTAACACACGCACTGTTTACATATTATAGACGGTGCACGGTTTGTGTGTGCAGTCCTCTGTGAAGGTTCTTCCTCTCCTGTCTCCTAACTAAGCCCTTTTTACTAGCCTGAGATGACCAATGATTTACCTGCTACCTCTGGTCTCTGCAGCAAGCTCTGCAGAGACTCTTCTTTGTCATGAACATGTACACTTGCTGCATGCACCCGTCCACCCAGTGTCACCTCCAGATGTAGATAAGTCATATCCATGCGTGCATATAGCTAGAATAATTGAATATTCTAAGCAGACAATCAATCAAAAGCAGTTTTGACAGTCAGTTATAATTCTAATAATCAATTAAAGTCATTTATAAATCAACAATACCAAACATTTACCACCTCCAACCTCTAAATTGTAATGATTTTCTCCCTTTTATGTTACTGTCAATGGGAAATCTTTGGTCTGAGACAATCAGCTCTGTTTTGAACTCGTGAGTGGAACTTGGTGACGATAGTGCGACTCTGATAAGCCAAGCCAAACTTGCAAAGACAGGTCGTGAAAGAGTGTTCCGGTATGTGACAACTCAATGGAAAATTTCAGAGATCTGTGTCCCCTCTATCCCTAACCCCCCACCCGCCCCCTCCTCAGTCTGCTTTCCACATTTCTGGGTGGGTTATGAGGTTACATGCTCTGTTCCAACCAGGAGATGGCACCCTACCCAAACAGGGCATTGTCATACTCTTGAGGTTTGTGTGTATGAGTGTGTAAGAGAGACTAGGACTGATGACAACAGCTCAGCTCTATGACCAATAATATACCTACTCAGTCATTAAAGTAAAATATAGAATAACAGTAAAATAAAAATGTGTCTTTCAACTTAAAAAAAAAAAACTATCTGGTTTTCTGTTTGACAGGTTCAAGAGACACAGTATAATGCAACATAATATTTACATTACGTTTATTGCACAGCATGTTGTTTTCTATATCTTTTGATTATGTTTGATTATATTGACTTAAGGGAAGACGCATTGTCTAATCAAAGCTGATTTGGTTCTCTGGGAATAACATAACATTGAACGCAGACTTGCTGTGATCTGCTGTAATTTTTAACTTTTGCAGACACAGCCTGTACTTTCTGTGGTTTCAGCACTTGTTTTTATTTTTAATCTAGAAATTCTTTTGATATAAAATGAATCCCTTGGTGTGTGTTGTGCGAGGTGGCACATTTTATTCAGAAATGTGTGTTTGTATATTGTGTGCGTCATTAGAGGTTTGGCCTGCAACCGTGGGATCTGAATTGCAGAGTCAGAACCCTTTTTAAAAAGAGCACTCAAAAAAGCATTCACTTTCTTCTCATGGGCATCCTGCTGGCTTCCATTCATCCACATTGACCAGTGTCTTGGCTTGAATGCTGCGTGAGCCAGCTGTGTCCTGGTAAACACACACAAACACATTTATACAGAGCTGTAATCTTACAAGATCCTAGCCCCAATTTCTCCAAACACTTTCTTGCACAGACACAGTTACATGAACTTAGACATGGGTTCTTCAGGCATGCTAACGTTTGCTTGTGCACACACACACACACGTCTACCGCTGTCTGGTGTCATTAAAAACGTCCGCATGCAAAGTTGACCCACAACAAAACAGGCTCTGATGTCACAGGCCCAGGGTGTTGGCACAGTGATGGCAAAAATAGGAGGTCTGGCTAACAAGCGGCGGGGTCGTTAGCAGTAATTACCCAGAATGCATGTGTTTGTGTCTGTGTGCCCATGGTGGGCTGCCACATTGCTAACGGACGATGGCTTTAAAAAGTCCCTAAAAAACCTTTCATTGTGTTTTTTCAGTGGTGGGAAAGTCAGCAATCGGTGCAAATGAAAGCAAGACGGAGCCGAGCTGTTGTGGGACTATAGGCATTCGGGCTAATGTTGCTTGTTTGCGAGGTCTTATAATCCTCAGCTAACTACCTATTTAGGCTGAGTCTCAACACCACTCTAATCATATCCATACCACATCAACTCAACCTAAGTTTTGCAATGTGTCATTTGCCGACAGTCTGAACGTCATCCTCCAGCCTGTAGGAGCTTGTTCAAGTTAAGGCTGGCACCACTTGGTTTGTCAGTCAACGCTGCCAAGCCCCTCTTCTGCTGACTGATAAAGACTGTTTCTACCTCCAAGCCCACAGGACCTGGGGCTTCTTATGCAAAATCAGCTTTGACTTTGAAATAAACTACATGAAAAAATACACTGGTTAAATTCAGATTAATATTGGTTTATATTTTGCCCAAAACTGGTTTTGTGAAAGAGTTCTTTCACAAAACCTTTGAAAGAGTTCTTTCACAAAACCTTCCTTATTTAAGGCTCTAGCTTTTCATGGAGCTTTCGGCTATGTCAAATCAGCAGATGGAGAGTTTTGTCACACTGTTTCCAAGTTATATAACAAACTTTCATGCGTATCTTTTAAATCAGCACAGACAAGAGGTGGTATGAATAAAATCGAAACAGCTACAGAGCTTACCTATCAACAAGTGAGCAAACTCCATTCCATGAAGACTGTGTGATACAGTGGAAAGCTCAGAGAAAAGGCTCGTGAGTGGATCTTGAGATTGGATTGTTTTGCCAAACTGTGTCATTCTTTAACAATATCTTATGTTTGCTGGATGGACTTTTCATACCTTGAATTTTGAAAGAATGTAGTAGTTACAGAGAAATTTAAACAAAAAAAATAATTATAGTAACAGCAGCAGAATATAAAGTATTTCCACTGTGTTAACTGTAGTCTCTAAATACTCACTTTCTATTTTCCAAACACTTATCATATCATAAAGTATGACTCACACCAATGTTGTGTCTGAGAGCTCTCCCTGACTGAGTCTTTCACTTTACCCTACAGGATAATTAGTCTTTTTGAACTGAAAAGATGAGACGATAATGACCCAAAGTAGGTGCAATTATTTTTAAAACTTGTCAGTTGTTTAAGCTATTTTTCAAGCAAAATGCCTATCAATGGCTCAGCTTTCCTTTGTCTTTTCTGCCTCTCTGCTTTTCTCTGCTTTTATCTCTATCACAGTCAATAATAGCAGTGGGATTAGGACAAAACAAAACACTTACAAATATCACATTAGGCTTTAAGAAATTGTGATGTGAAGTATTTTGTTGTATTTCATAAACCATCATGATTTTTTGGGCTATTTGAAAAAATAACAAGCATTATAATGAATAGCAGAATTGATCATTAGATTCAACCCCACAATCGTTTACTCTACAGTAAGCAGCAAATTGAGACTTTGGATACTCATGAATCATTATCATTGACTGGTGTGTCACATAACTACATCTGTCAGAGGCAAAGCTCTACACTGTTGGATTTGTAACACAAAGTAAGCACGTTTTGGGTGATACGTTTTGCATCGTAGTATAGGAATTATATAGTGTGTAAATTTGGCACTGAGAATTTGGGCAAAATGGCTAACAAGAACACAGCTGAACACTTGCCTTTCCTTTCGTTTTAAACCAATCCAAATGTGTTTGTTTCTGCATTCGGACTAACCGGTTCCAGTCTGAGAATAAAATTATTCAAGCAGTTGCGCCTCGGAGCTTGAAGGCTGTTTAGCAAAGGTTAGTGATGACTCTCTGACTCCGAGATAAGGAATCAGGTTAGACAGGCAGGGGGTGGTGCTGCCGCAGTCTGTCATGGCTAACCAGTACGAGAGCGCGTCAGTCGTCCAAAGACTAGATTAGCATAACAAGCCTGCCACTGACGGGTTGTGGTGACATAGAGGGGCACTGAAGGAGGGAGGGAGGGTGTAGGGTGGTGAAGTGACCAGCAATGGTGATGATGGAAGGGAGGTGATGTGGGGGGGTTCGAGTCTATGCTCCAGATGGAGATAGACCCACAGCAGCTGGGGGACTGGTTCTCACAACTCTGCCCCTGTGTCATCTGCTGTGTATGTGAGCGTGTGCAGACAGATAGTCAGCTGGTGTATGAGTCATACCAAAAAGTCTCCGTCCATCAAATGTGGCCCAAACGTCACACAGCATGTCACTTATCTAAAAGCGAATTAGCATTGTGTCTGTATAAAAGTGTGTATGTCTGTCCCGGCCTGCTAACAGCCTAATTGGGGATCATTATTAACTTGCTCTATCCTAGATGAGTCTCATTGGGCCAGGAAAAGGATTGATTGTGGCTCTTTCTTGCTCCCTCTATTCTCTGTCACTTACCATTGACCAGCAGCTCCCCTATGGAATAGAGCAGTTACTGATGATGATGAAAATAATGATGATGATGATGATGAGGGCTGACCTGCTGGTCAATGGACAGACATTGCAAAGCAAACCCTTAAGGCTGTAGCAACATTTATATCCAAGAAACTATGCCGAAGCACTAAACTAAATTATCCTTCTTCCCTCGTTTTTTCTTTCTTTTTTTTTTTTTTTAAACCCAAACTTTCTTCAGTCGCCTACTCGCTCAAGGTTCTCATGGAGTATTTGTGTGCAGGAGTCAGTTCTCATGGCTCTGCGCTCGTTAAGTGGAGCCGATAAAGAGTCTGTTTTTAACATAACAGAGGAGCATTAGTAAAGTTGGCAGAAAAACTGTTGAAAGTGCTGATTTTTGATGCTGCTGTGTGTGAGCGATTTTGGTTAACGCACACCCGCGTCCCGTTTCACTTATTTACTCGATATCCGTTGTGCTTTTTACGGGGCCTGTTTAGGGTTTTAATTTGTTTGAGAAAAAAATCTGCCCTTGGGTGTAATTATAATGGTGGACCACATGAGGCTGCGTTGTTGGCCTGTAAACATCCTACCCCCACTGGCTTACACTCCAAGCAGTCGACTCCCATTGACTCAAGGCTGTTACGCTATTAAGTGTGAAGGCTCTTTTCAGTCTGAATTATAGATGACTCCATCTGAGCCAAAACAATCTTGCATGTGCATATAGTTAAAAAGTTAGTGGTGAACAATGCAGTATACTGCCAGTGTTAGAGTTTGTTTACACCAACTACATTTGGATGTGAAGGTGTGATGTGAAATCTGGCGTATCCCTAAATCTCTCCTGGCATTCTTGCAGTAAGAGCAGTTACATTGTCATTTGAGGAAATGAGGTGTTTGGTGGAGCTCTAATGATATTATAGGTGTTGTTTTGCTCCAAGTGTTTTTCCGTATAATCTCTGGGGGGAAAAAAAAGCAGGGTTGTGGAACGTTGTCAAATGCGTCATTCATTACCAAACACTGGGAACATCCCTCCATATGTGTGTGTGTGTGTGTGTGTGCGCCTGCGACTGTGTGTGTTGTTTGTGTTGCCTCATATTCGCAAATGTAGTTTAATTTAAACCCACCGCCAATAAAAAGTGGCTACTGGTTTACATGCGGCTCGTAACTCTGAGACACAGCCTCAGAAGCTCCAACTGACGTCTTATTGGCGGCCAGCTCTGGGATCTGCACCTGTCTCTGGTACACACACACACACACACATTTACACACACAGATACTGCATGCACATTTACACTCACATTCTCACTTGCTTTGTACATACAAGCACCACTTCAAAAAGAGTTAAAAGGTTATACGACTGTCATGAATTGCTTTGGTTGATTCTTTTGAGTGTAATGAAAGAAGTGCTAATGAACTTAGTGTTCACTACAAACAGGCCAAACCAGAGTTGTTTCTCTGATCTTCCTTTGCCTTCACACAACTACTTTCAAACGCTTATGTTCACGGTTAATGCCTGTCGTCAAAGCCTGCTGTTAAGCATCTGTCCTGATAGAGCGTGATTGCTCGCTTATTCACTTGAATTTTGTTAATAGGGCAGATGAAGGAGATGTCTTTATGTGTAATGTCTGTAACTGAAGAAAGCTCACTTGGATGGGCCACACACAATTTTCACATGCACATACTCAGACACACTTTCTATGTGGTGCCTTTCCATACTTCACACAACACTATAAGAGCCACTTTCATTCTCCTCCCCCTCATCCTTGCAAAGTAAAAGTCACACAGTTTCTTATTAATAGTCTAGCAAACTTCAGCCTAGTCTGAGAATATTTGTGTTGGGTGATTTGAGGGTGGGGAGGTGGGCACCCACGACTCAGTCAACCAAAGCTTGTCCCTTGGATGTGGATGAGAGAAAGTGACTGAGGCAAGAGGTGGTTCTTTCCCAAGGGAATTTTCTCCCAAGGAAGGATTGTCTGCTGGTTTTTGCAGTTTTATTTTCACCTTTATTTTTAGCCTTTTTCAGAGATCTCAACGAGAAGGCAATGCCTGTAGTTAATAGCACTCTGGTATAATTACATTGTGCTTAGTGTATATCTTGTTACGTATTTGTTGTAGCATATAGTACGCAACTGTCTCTTGTGGATGTCTTCTTAGCATCTTTATCCCTACTGTACTCTTTCCTCTCTGTGTCCCTACCCTGTATCTATCATAGGTGCCCCCCAACCCCACACACATACTCACACCTTGTCTCCCCCCCTAGGGGGCGTTGTGTAGTTGTGCAGTGCTAACGATCCAAGACTGTCACTCCCGCTGGGATGGATGAGCCGGCGTACCCGGCGCTCAGGAAGCCTCATTAGGATTCCTCTTTAATCCGTCTCTGACAGGACCGGCCCGAGAACGGGACGTCCCCACACACACGCACACACACACACACCACACACACATTAATACGCAGTGAAAGTATACACACCACATAGACACAGAATCACACGCGCAACCACAAATGCACTTCAGTCCGTGCACAATGAACAGACTCGCTGATGCCCTCAAGATGCATACACACAGACACACACTGTTATGCTAATGATGTGTTATTCTTCCACCAACAAGGATCTTCCATCATCCTGGTGTCACTCCTTATAGAAATCCACTACAGATCATAAGAGCTTATTATGGGTGATTAGTTAATTTGAGGGAGGGATGCTGGGAGGTAGAAAGAGAAAGATCGTTTTCCTGCTTTGCTGTCATCTCTACATCTCTCTCTACTGCGCTCTCTCTCTCTCTTGCTCTCTTTTCTCTCTCTCTCCTCCTTTCTCTCCTCAGTGAGATATATTGATTAGCATGTCGACTGTGTTATCAATAATCTCCTCTTTAGTCGTCTACAAACAGTGATCTCCACTAATGAACCAGCACAGTTGTCACACTGCTCTTTCTGTGTTTGTGTGTGTATTTGATTTTGTATTTTGTGAGGCTCAACTTGCAGCATAAAACTGGAAAATGAAAGGAAAGTAAAATAGAAGAGAACTGACACAATGAGTAAAACTTTCACAACTTCAGTATTGTTGTATTTAGTTTTGTAAAAAAATAAGTTCTGGGCTAGTCTTACATTGTATAGAAAGTCTGTTACATTAAACTAGATTCGACTGCTTTTGAACCAAACAGAAAACATGACATAAAGTAATAAGAAAGGAAATAAATCTATCATTCCGGTGAACCATATGGGTATATGATTGGTGTGTGTGGCAGCCGTATGCTGCCGCAGCGTGGGCTTTGAGCTTCATTATGTGGCCCTAATGACCTGCTGACAGCTCATCACTGACACACACACACACACACACACACACACACACATATATATACAGTGCAGTGGCATCATCATATACTTGACAACAGCATAGCCAATTAAAGGAGGATGTATATTTATGTTTATGGGCCATGGAAATATACAGTAAATCCAGTCTCCTCTTACATCTACTCTACTCTCCTCTGCAGTGAAGTCTAATAATGGGATTTCAGCTGTTTTGTCCCCAGTAATTCCCTTTTAATTATTAACACTGACATTATTAGGCTTTCACTATTAAGAGGTCTTTCATTAGAGCTGTATGGCACCCTAAAGAGTGATTTGAACTCCATCTCCTCTCTCCACCCCTCTCCCTTTTGTTTCCTTCCTTCTTGCAGAGAAAGTTTGTCAGTTTGAATGAGTGTTCATGATCGCTGCTTTTTTTTTCCCTCAATGTCCACAGCCTCAATTTCTCAAGTTGCTGTTTATTGTATTACGACTGTTATTATTTCAGGTTTTGTCTGCATTTGTGTGTGTTCATCTGTATGTGTATCCTGCTACTCATTGTGTGTTCAGTATGAGTCACTACAGCATTTAAGAGACAGTGCCATTGCATAAGAGACTCAGGCCGGCTGGGTTCAACCCACTCAGAAAGGGGTTATTTTTGCATTAAGGACCCTGTGGAGAGGGTGATGAGGGGGGGTGAGGTTGCCTCCTACAACATGGCACGCTCCTTAAGCCATCAGGCATGGGGAGGGATGCCTAATTGAACATGATAAAGTGTAAAGTTAATTACCCCTCACGCCTGTCACTGATACCCCCATGAGGGGGGCTGGCCTCAGGCACAGCTGTTGGTCTGTGTGTGTGTGTGTATGTGAAAGAGTCGGGGGGACAAGACAAAAGGCAAAGGTTCCCCTGAGAGTTGTGCAGTGGATGATGGCAACAATCGGCTTTTAAAGATGCCTCTGTCCCTCTGGTGCACAACTACTTAACACGTCTGTCCCACAATGAGTCTCGCATGTACACACAGAACAGTACACAGCTGACCACTGATGCACCAATAATAGTGTTGAAACAGTCAAGTGGTTGATGGATTAAATGGCAAATCCATATATTTTAGTTCGATATGCCTGTTTATTTAATGCTCACTTATTTAAAGTTTTATCAAATCTAACTTTCCATTTCATCCGATATAAGTAGTGTATGTTGCAGGTCTACATGTTTGAGTTAGACTGCTTTGGAGGCTGGGGATTGATGTGTGAAATATTATCACATTATTTATTCACCGCAGTTGACCTCATTACTTCACTTGAACATGTCGTGTGTGTGTTTAGGTGTTGGGGCTGCCAGCATGGCCAAACTGACCTTCATGGTAGGTGGAGTAGAAGAGGAATACAACGCTGCTCAGGAGCTGCTCACCTGCATGGGAGCCAATGTTGTCTACTGTGGGCAGGTTGGCACTGGACAGGTAAAGACAGATGCATGAACACGAACAAAAACTCTACACACATAGATATCATGGACATAAGAATTACAAGGTGTGTCAGAAAAGTTCCAGGGCTGGTGTCAAAACAGATATATTTCAAATCCAAACTACAAGTTTTCCCCTTCGAAGTAATCCCCCTGGAGTCCAACACACTTTCCCAGCCTTCTCTGCCACGCCGCCATGCACTCCTGGAAGGATTCTTCCAGGATCCTCCGCAGCTCCGTCGTCACAACCATGTTGATGTCGTCCACATCTTCAAAACGGGTTCCCTTGATGACCCCCCTTGAGGTTGGGAAAGAGGAAAAAAATCCCATGGAGCCAGGTGGGGTGAGTAGGGAGGTTGCTCCAGCACAGCAATGTTCTTCTCAGCCAGGAACTGTCGGATGCTCAGGGCATTGTGAGCAGGCGCGTTGTCATGGTGAAGCAGCCATGACTTGTCCTGCCACAACTCTCACCCCTTGTCGTGCACTGAACGACGTAAACGCTGCAGGATCTCTTTGTAGACGTGCTGGTTGATCGTCTGAAGGGAAAAACTCATAGTTTGTAGTTTGGGTTCGAAATGTATCTTTTGTGACACCAGTCCTGGAACTTTTCTGACACACCTCGTACATACTGTAGTTTGCTTGTTAGTTAAACTATATATTGTATCTTGCATATACAAGTGCCCAATCCATACATACTATAAGATTTAAAAAAACATGCTATTCCACTAATAAGACATTTGTTAAACACAAAACTTCTTACAAACAAAAAAATGTCTTTAATTCCCAAAGTTTACACCAAAAATATGACACAAAAACATTCCATTTCAAACGCACAATTTATTTTCACAGTGCTATATCTGGAGGAACACACACACACACAAAATGATGTTTTAATAACAAGCATTTCAGTTGTAAAACATGAAATATATTTGTCTTCAGTCTCATCTAATAACATTAAAAACTATGCATTTGTTTTTCTGGGAAATAATTAAACCTGCCTGTTTCTATAGCTAAAAGTAATAAACTACAACATAACTGCAAAGAAAGATCTTTGACTTTTGGTTAATACGTCTTCAAACAGAGCTCTAAACTGAAGTGCTTTCTCTTTTGACAATTCTGTTCACATTTGTATCCTCACATACCTTTTAATTGTTTTATCATCCAGTGTCATGAGTTGTCTTGCAAACACATACACAAGAAGTGCTTTATCTTCTTTCTATTCACACTTCTAGGCTGCTAAAATCTGCAACAACATGCTGCTAGCCATTGGAATGATTGGGACTGCAGAGACCATGAACCTTGGCATCAGGTATTGTAAGCAAATTCTACATGAACCTGCTGCCTACAGGCAAAACAATACTGAAACTGTGCTATCAGTGGCTTCATTTACATGGTAAAGGTAAATGTCAAAGTAACAATGGCTGGTTTATTTGTGGGAACACTGCAACAAGAATGTCTATTTTGGATATCAAAAGTAGGTGTAAATGACTTATCCCAACGAAAGTCTGGAATACAAGCTAGTATTTGAAATATGCTGCTCACATGCAGATGTACTGTAGCTTCTGTGGGGTAAAAGTGTGCATGTAAAAACAAGGATTCAATGCATCCATTTCAGTTCCCTTTTCTTGTTGAAGGATGTGGAGAAATAGTATGTTTCCAGACATTAGGTTATCATGGCAAGTATAAGTACCATGAAGTTAAAACGGCACGATTACAACCTTTTAGCCACGCATTAATTCAACTATGAAATTGCCCTTAGATATAGCCGTCACAATAAAAAGCAATTACTACACCGGTGATATGGCTGTAGCTGTAATTTACTACTTCAATACAGGTTTGGAAATGTGCGTGTGCTTCTGTGTGGGTGTGTGTAGTTTATGGAAGTGCAAAGGGGTCAGCCCTGCCCCAAGTCACAGCCGCCTCTGCTGGAGCGAGATGGATGAGGGGGTGGAGCCACAGGGTCTGATTTACATCTGCTGATTGAGCTCTCACCAGTCTCCTGCCACACCCCTACCACTGCACACCACCTAGAAATCCCATCATTCATCATGCCTCGTCCTGGCACAAAGCCTCTTTGGCCAGGACGCTGAGGATGATGGGATATGAAGTCTTCTGAATTAGGCCAATATAATCCCATATGAGTAGAAATCATCTAAGGAGTGAGGTGTGAACAAGCCTCTGTCCATCCAAGCCTCATCAGAGTGTAGTGTCTGTTAAGAATCTCCCTGTTTTTGGAAGTAGGGGTCAGGACAGTGCATTTTGAGTGCAGTTTGCATACATAAAGCCTATAAATCACTTATTCCTCAGATGAATGATGTGTGAATTTATTTTCTACTCCGTTTATGCATATCCCTTGTCAATAATAGACTGTTTCCTCTGTTCAGTGTTTTACTATTATGTGTTTTTATGGGGTTTACAACGCAAAATGGTATGTGCATCCAGTTGTGTGTGTGAGTGTGTATGTGTGAGTGCGTGCATGTACGCGAATTACTCTTTGCACAGTGCAGCTGTGTTAGTGCGTCTGATTTATCTGTGCTGAGACAGAGGAGGAAAATTGGCATGAGCAGTCGCACATAAATCCCCTCACTAGGCCTCTGAAATATGGAGGCATTAAGGGAGCAACACAGATTTACACATTGCCACACTGTCTCTGAAGCACACACACACGCAGACACAGATTTACATCCAGATACACTGAAGACAGCAGTTTTCTACCAGTACAACAACTTCTCACAGTGCACATCATTATAATATATTACAGTGAAAAACAGAATACTAACTACTGCATCCCTTTCCTTTGAATGTGAATTATTTTTATATCTTTGCGAGACTGACCCATATTCAGTCTTGATTGTATGAGCGTTCTTGCACAGTGTGTGTGTTCCCGTTCGTGTTTCCCCGTCTTCTTACTAGCCAATCTCTGGGGCTTTATTAGAGGGCTTGACAAAGACTGTCATCGTTTAGAGAGCCCACACCCGTAAATCTCCCATGCTGCATTGCGGCCCAGCCTCTTATGCAGAGAGGACGCTCTCTTAGGCGCATGTGTACAGACGCACACACACTGACACAGTCCAACACAAAGGAGACTGAGCACTCACAGCCAATTTACAGGAAAACGGCAATAACATTTTATCATGGTGGACTTGGACCTGATAGAGCTGCCCTTTCTTCAAATATATGTATATGTGTGTGCGTTTCCTTACCTGTACAATGCAGGCAGACACACAAAAATACGCACTCACATACACACAGTTCTGTTCATGGAGCTAATTTGTTGATCTCAGATGGAAGCTCGGGCCGTCTCCAGCAGAGCGTGACGTTCTCTTAGTGCAAGGAATGGCCACGCATGACAATTATGAACACACACACACACACACACACTCTCCCACTCCCAAACCCACATGCACACCCTGTCTTTCTACATTCCTCTCTTTCGTTTTTTTTATCCCCATCCATATTTGCTTTACCTTCTCATTTTTATAATCCTTTCATCTCTTCTCTTGTCTCTTTTGTGCCCGCTGTAATTTCTGCATGCAGCCAACCAGTCAGTGAAAGAGGGGGCTGAGAAGCTGCAGAGAGTAGCGTAGAGTGGTGGAGAGGAGCAGCCGTGATTTTAATGATCCACATGAAGATGAAAGGAGAGGAAGAAGAGGAGAGAGAGAGAGACAGAGAGAGACGACTGGCCCAGGAAGGGATATGACACTTTTACAGCTTACAGTTCACCTTGCGCGCCTATGTACCTGCGCCCATCCATGCGTGCAGACATGCAGTCATTGATGCACAAGCACACATATTTGTTCCTTTGTTCATTTTATGGGGAGAACAAGAGGCAAATCAAAGCATATAACGAGACAGAATCCTTTTGTGCTGAGACAGAAATAGGTTTACCACAACACACATGAGCACAAACACGCATCTCTCCTTCTCTGAGCGTTTAGATGAATTGTGAGCATATGTTCCGATGAAGATTAAACATGGGTGATAAACGCGCTTGTTGCCTCTATAAATGGGATAGTAAACGCTTGTGTGTGTATATGTGCTCGTTAGCTCTTTAATGAAATAATAAATGGGGAACGGGTTGGGCTTCCTCTCTTGTGGCATCAGATGAGGACGAGAAGCTAATCATAATGAAACAGACAGTTAATATCAGTGCTGCAAATGAACTCCACCTGCTAGAGCTCCCAGCACATAAACACCCTCCCCTCTTATTTCCATCTGCAGCCCCATCTCTCTCCCATTTTTTAATCTACGGCAGCATCACACGGCAACACATTTGTTTCATCGTTCGTGTGTGTTTATCCATGTCAATCTTGTTAAAGCGTGACATGTCCTCTTCTCCACGCAAATTACCACAGGCGAGGAACAACACCACTGCGTCAGCTAATAACCACAGTTGAGTGTGTGTGTGTGTGTGAGTGGTTTTCGGTGTGTGTATGTGTGATGGGAGCAAGAGGGGAACTTCATTGATTTATCGTTAACAGAGGACAACAGCTCCCCGTCAGCGTCTCTGGTCGCTATAACAAACGATCTGCGCGCTCGGACGCGCTTTATTGTAGCTCAGCCGGTAACCTTTTCAGCTGCTGACCCAGAACGCAGGGAGGGGCTGCCTGCTTGTGTGTGTGTGAGGAGAGCTGAGAGGGGGGGTTTGTGTGCGATGTCAAACATATGTCCCCAAGAGTCCTCAGACAGGGAGGTGTCAGCATGGAAGGCGAGGGGGAGGAAGAGCAGAGGAGTAGCAGGATGCGAGGGATGCTTACAGACATAAACTAAAAAAGCCATCATGAGCGAGACTGCCATTTTCAAAAACACGCAGAGTCACTTATGCCATATTTCCAAAACTGTTTCTTTTTAAAATTAGGCAGTCGGAGCAGGCACATAAGAGATGAAGGGAAGGGAAAATGGGGAGGGAGAGACATGGAGAGAGTGTAAACGCAATTCCTATTCTTAATTAGTTAGTAGACAGCTAATAAAACTGTGGCAGTAATGGCAGAATGAGAGCCAGGTGGAGAGAGGGAGGGAGGGAGGCTGCTGGCCTTAAGGACCTATGATGGTTTAATAGTCATATTGAGAGCAGAATAGAGTTACAGGCCTGTAAGTAACAGTAAACTAAGGCAGCCAGGACTTGATGTGGTCGGCTTTACACTGGCCTTAAAACCATTAATATACAAAAGCTGCACTACACAGGCGAGCTGAATGGCCGACACAGACGCTACAGTTACACCCTCCCTACTGTAATGGTTGGCACTTGGTTTCACTCCTTGCTTCTGTCTGTGCTCTGTCTCTTTCTTTGTCTCATTTGCTTCTTGCTGCTTGTTATCATAGCCTGGAGATTCGTCCTCTTGCATATGAAAGTGGGTTGCTGCAAAATGGGGCAGCAGAAGTAAGAAGTGCGCCTCTGTATCGTGACAGCGAGGTTTATGGCTCCCCTGTGCTGCTTAACCACTTCTCCTCCTCCACTTTCTTGAACGAGGGATGATGAAGGATAGATGTGGTGGTAAACATCAATACTGCATTAGCCAGCATTACAAAGCCTTCAGCCATTAACACTGAGGAATGGTCACAGCCAGGCATAAGGTTCAATGGGGGTCACTGCAATCACCAGGCGCCCCCACACCCATCTTTTTGCCACATTTCTCTTTTTAAAATGAACACCATAATCGGTGCTCCTGTTCATCCCGTCCCTGTCCCTTTTCTCTTGCATAACTCCTCTTTTGTTTTTGTACCTTTTCACTTAGATGCTAAAAGCCTCAATGTAAAATAGAACTATAATAATTCGGTGTGATATTTTGGTGGTGTATCCTTCTGTTTTGAAGACATTTCTATTTACAATGTTCTGTCTCCTTCTTCCAGACTGGGTTTAGACCCCAAACTGCTGGCGAAGATCCTCAATATGTCCTCAGGTCGTTGCTGGTCCAGCGACACGTACAACCCTGTCCCCGGAGTGATGGAGGGAGTCCCCTCTGCCAACAACTACCAGGGTGGCTTTGGAACCACACTAATGGCCAAGGTACAAGACCTGCCCTCTCTCATTGTGTCATGCCTTGTTTTCAGCATCTGTGATTCGTTGCTGGGACTGCATCAGATGATTAGTTTCATTATCCGTTCATCTGTTGATCACTTTTTGGGTCGTTTATTCAGCTGGAGGAGCCCAAGGGGAGAGCTTTAAATTGCTGTTTTTTTCCGACCAACTTTTAAAACACAAAGATGGTAATTAAAATTTTATTAAAATGGAGCAAATCAGCAAATTCTGGCCTTTGAGGAACTACCAAATGCTTACCCTTTTTTCATGATAAATGATAAAAATGGATAACCAATACTCAAAACTGCTTCCTTTTAAAGTTATGATTATCAAGTAATTGAGTAATTTTTGGGCGTTTTAGCTACTGCTATTCTTCGTCTTTTTTTATTATTATTATTATTTAGAGTCTTTTTTGTGTGGTTCTCCCTGCTCTTGTTTTCTCTGATCTGTCTGACTTACTGTCATTGTATGAGTCAGTCTGTGTCTGCATTATTCAGTGAATTGCTTCCTCTGTTAACACATTGTTACTGACATTTCTGCAGACTCCACAAATTAAAATGCAGAAATTTTAATATCCCTCAAGCTCCTCATATCAGCTGTTAAAACAAGAGGTTATCATATTAAACAACCTTTCTTTTACTTTTTCTCTCGGTCTCTTTTTGTGCCTCTGTTCAAAGGATCTTGGTTTGGCCCAAAACACTGCCACCAACACTAAGACACCGATTCCTCTGGGTTCCCTCGCCCACCAGATCTACCGAGTCATGTGCTCTCGCGGCTACGCTAACAAGGACTTCTCATCAGTCTTCCAGTTCCTGCGCGAGGAGGAAGGACAGTGAACGAAGGGGTAGCACAGCTGACTCTGCTGCTACCATACACAAACACACACATGCACACACACATCAGAACCTCACACCCCAGTGCCCCTTATCCCACTATGCTCAGGAGAGACTAAGGCCTTGCCCTCAGGCACAGATCTGCGGTCCAATTAACATACTGTATGTCGACACATGTCTCCTCATTGCATTAGCTGAATCATATATTCAATTGATGGCACACCCTCTACATGGAGGAAATGCTAAAACTGACCTTAGATCAGTATCTAGAGACAAAGCAACTCTCTTTCTGGTTTGTGCTGAGAGGCCAGGGTAGGGAAAATGAGAGGTAGTATGAGGTGCTGCAGGTTTACATGTAACAATGCAAATACTATGTGGTTTTTCAGGATGATGGAAAAGTAATTATTGCATGAATGTTCAAGCTTAAGTATATTCTTGTTGGATTTGTGCTATTTGCCTGTTACCCAAGTTACATGAGCATGTCCCTGTTAAATGATAGAGGACAGAAAAAACAGTAAGGTTTCACATAATGATAGAAATTCAATCAAAGAGAGTCCAGAGGTTGCGTTCTCCTTTAGCTCATGCCAACATTCACAGCACTACGTGTAAGGTTACCCAAACCGGCCACACATTAGGCTCAAAGTTTACTTGTTTGGTTCCACTTCTAAGTTTTTGGCAGGAAAAGAAAGACTGTCATTCAGTCATTTATGTTTTCCTGCTAGTGCACTTTCAACTGTTTTCATTATTCAATATTTCAATAAATCTTTTTTTTTTTTTTAACCTTGTGAATACACTATAGTTACAGCACTTTGGGTCCTTTGGTACTACATTTAAGTCTTTACTCACTGGATCGCCCAGTTCTGCTCTGCAATACTGTGAGATAAATATCCGGTTATTTTTGCACCATGTGCATCGCAGTGCGATGTGCTGGGCCGTTTTGATACAGTTACAGAATCTATTTGAACTTACCTCTTTTTCTCTACTGTCTACATCTGCCTATTGAGCCACTGGAGTATTATTTTGTGACCAATACTGTTCAAATTTGATACTATTCACTACAAAATGTTGTTCTGACTGTCTTGCACCTTCGTTGGTCAGTTTTTGTCCTCACATATTTCTCCTCTCTGTCTGTCCCTTTTGCGTCGATGACATCTATGTAAAGTGTTAGTGAGGAATTGTTCCTCCCTGCTCTGAGAAAATGTACATAATGTATATTTCATTTTGTTGTGTAGTATTGAAGAGGCATCTAAATGGACTGTCACTTTTTTTTTTTAGTAAAATTCATCAATAGTGTCTACAGTCTGTCTTTGCTCTGTGAAACAGACCTTCAGTCACGCTGTAGCCTAAAATAAAAGATGTTCTGTGTATTTGGTGTTTTTGAAGATGTTGTATTTTGCTGAAGATGTACGACTTACCATTCAAAGCTCAGGTATTTACTTCTCACTTTTGAAATTATTGACATAGGTATGCACTATAAAAATAGATTGCAAATATTAATTAAAGTTATGAGTAATTATTTTGATGAATACAAAACTTAAAAGAAATTGGATCAGTGGTCATCTTACCTGATGGTGGATGAGAAAAAAAGACACCAAATTGTTAACTGTCCCACTGTAGGTAACATAAAACTAATTAAATACATTGTGAGTGCCTTGGGCTGCAAGGTGGATCAGTGGTTAGCACCTTTGTCTTGCAGCAAGAAGGTCACCGGTTCATGTCCTGGTGAGGACACCGAGGTTCTTTCTGTGTGGAGTTTGCATGTTCTTGCGTAGGTTCTCTCTGGGTTCTCCAGCTTCCTCCCACAGTCCAAAAACACGTTGAGGTTAATTGGTGATTCTAAATTGTCCATAGGTGTGAATGTGAGTGTGCTTGGTTGTCTGTCTCTAAGTGTAGCCCTGTGGTAGACTGGTGACCTGTCCAGGGTGTCCCCTGCCTTCACCCTAAGTCAGCTGGGATAGACTCCACGACTGAGGATAATGTAAATGTCTTTAATTTTTCCAGATATTTGTTCCTAAAATAAGTTCATACAGTTCATCCTGAGGGGCTCATGAATACCTGAACAAAATTTAATTTGAATCTATTCAACATGTGAGACATGTTACTGAAAACTTTCCCCACTGTGGGATCAATAAAGTTATCTTTATCTTTATCTTTATCTTTAAAACCACACATGTGAAGATCACTAGAGGAAAGGTCAGAGGATCACTGAAGTCAGTGGCATTTTGTATCAATCCATCTATGGTGATATTTCACTGGATAAGTGAAAACTTCAACCTCCTTGGGAAAAAAATCATATGTCATTTGGACTCAACCTCCAAGGACTATGGATACCTCTATCGATTTTTATGGCAATCTATAAAATAGTTGAGGATAGTTATGCTATAGCTGCCTACATTTCTTATTTCCTTAATACAGACATCATACCAGCCTTCTGCTGTTACTTTTAGAAAAAAAAGTAAGATTCTTCTCATCTGCCTGATGTGTTACTCTTATTTTCACTCTATAAGATAGATCTCTCCTTGGTTGCTCTTTGTTAAGTTTCCCCCATTTAAAAAAAAAAAAAAAAAGTTTTTCCTTATTTAAGTCAAGGTTCTAAGAGAAGATGCATCATGAAGCCCTCTGGGCCAGAATTGCAATTCTGATATTTAAAACTGATTATTATTTAACAGGTAATGTCACAGACAATAGCTCATAACCCTGTGTGAAACCTTTTTTGCGCTTTCAGTTGTACTTATCCCAATATGAGCACACCGTCGTCTTCTGGTTATATGTTTCAGAGGATATTACAGGAGTCTTATATAGCTTAAAGTTTGCAAATCAGCCAATGATCCCGCCATCCTTCTCCTCAGTGGGTTGTTGTTCCACTGTCTCTTCAAAACTCTTCAGCAGGCACTCATATAATGCTTAATGCCAGTCGGGGAGAAATAGCAGCACTAATCTCAGAATGATGCCCTTATTTCCATCATTACAATGAAATGAGAGGAAAAAAACAAATGTGGTTTTGTTTTATTTTCTCGCTCTCTTTTTCTGAGGGCTGGTGTTTCGAAGTTTTATGGAGCTGCTGTTGTCTAAGTGGCAGCCGCAGTTGTAGCAGACTGTGGCGAGCCATTGGTGGCAGGAGTTGTGTTGTGGGCTTGTGACTCACTCTGTTATTGTTCTATGGGAAGTTATGCACTTGCCTCAGCTGTATGCTTTGAAGATTATCTTCATCTGATTGTAATATAGTGGCAGTGCTTTGAAGTTTAGATTAGGAAGTCCTTGCTATCTCATATCTCTTCCCAAGTAATATTGACTTTTCAGCTGATGTCACTCGTTCAAGCAGGATTTGGCGTCTTGGGCTTATGCAGACAATAGTTCTGGTCTTCCTGAGGTCTCCCAAAAGTAGAGCTACGCCTCTGGCTTGGCCTGCTGAATTAGGCAGCGTAGCTGATTCATATTTGGGTGTTTTAATTTGCCTGTGTTTTATAGCAGGCTGCTGAGCCGGCGGTTTCCTCATTAAAGGACACATGAAAGCAGGCTGTAAAGGAGCCGTGGTGAGACCGGCCTGTGCTGACGTCTGAAGGGGACGCGAGCGACCGAGGGACCGACCAAGTCTCGAGCCAGCCGGTCTGAGCCGGAGGGCCTCACCCTCTCCACCAGGCAGCCAGTGGTGGGACACCAGACACACCACATCGACTGTGTCGACACCAGGATCCGACACCAGTCTCGTGTGTCAGCAAGAGTTCAATGTTTGATGCGTGACTTGTGTTTGTATTGTGGGATTCAAACAATATCTCACAACACTGAACTGAGAGCTACAGCGTACTGCATTGGTTTCATTGTTGAGTGCCCTGCAGCCTGTTTATAATCACATTCACTTGTACCAACAAATCTGAATACACCTGAGATAAACGACACTTTAAATTTAATTTATGTATGTTATACACTGACGATCACGTTTTCCATATCTCCAATTTCAGCTTCTCAAACTTTGTAGTTAATTTCCCACCTGGTTAACCCCCCTCCCCACCATTTAGAGATTAAAACAGCTCAGAGAGTTGCTGCTGTGATAAATACCTGAGGCAACAGCGTTCATTATTTCCCCATTATAGCTGCTGGTGGATCCTCTCGGCTGTTTAACGACTTGCTCTTTAAGGAAGTAAGAGTGGTGGGGTCACGGGGCAGGGAGGGGGCTGAGGCTCCTCTAAGCACCCCGTGATTCATATCAAACGCACGTTAAGTGGCGTGTGGCTAAATTAGTGGCTGGAATTTAGCAGGTATTATAGCTCAACCAGTGGTGTGTAACGAGCCACTGTCTCGCTGTGTAGTAATGTGGCCTTGATATCTTTTACATGAACCCACCAATAATATTCAGGGCCATTTAGCCCGGGCTCATATCCACACCCACAGTGTCTGAACATCAGCACAACACCCACTCGTCTTCTTCCTGTTTTGTAGACATCATTCCCCCATCCTGAGTCACTGACTCTGCTTAGGTTCATTAGTGAAGATAATTCCATTTCAGACAGCGGGTCAGCACATAACATGTCATGTCGACAGCGAGGCGCATAACAACAGCTAATTATGACTATGAAGTCCTCATTAGAATATCTATGGGGGTGTAGTAAGTTGCTGTGAAACATGCACTCACTACCTGGTTAAAAGGTTGCATTTCAACTATATGAGTAAACATGTAGGGGAAAGTGGACTCCATAGAGTCTCTTGTCTTGTCATGTCGCTTGTTTTCACAGACGTTCACTCGCACTATTGCAGCCAATGTAACTTGCTGGACATGTGGTGTTTGAAAAAGGTGTAATTAGTTAAATTTTTAAGAAATCACAGTCTTCCTCATGCTTTCCTGTCCTGTTCTGGCTTTCTTCTTCTTCTTCCTTCTTTTGTACAGTATACCTTCTTCTTAACATTACCCCCCACACACCCTCTGTCACCTGTGAAAAACGACAACAAGCACGCACTATTCATCACACGCTACGGCACATGCTCAGTAGCTCTTCATTATATTAATTACTCTCATTGGAAGAGTGATCATCAGCGCCTTCAGAATCCATCACCCTGGTTCCCACAGAGGCCCAGGCCCGGTAAATAATCACTGGTGTCGGGAACAGGGCTCTGGCCCTGCCGTTCCCGTCGGACCCACCATGGTGGGCCCTAAACACCCAGGGGGGGCACAGCTCCCACTGAGCCACATTCATCTCTGCCACCAACTGGGGAAGAAGGTAGCAGTAACACCTGATCCAGAAGCGGCTGGTGCTGCTTCAGACCTGTAATGGGTAAGAGTAGGCGAGAGCAGAGTAAAGGTAGTCTGATCCAGGCCCAGAAGTCAGAAGGGAATAACACGTGTGGTTTTACGACAACCTCTGGAAAGGTGTATGAGGATCTGTGGATTTATCTGTGTGTGGTACTGGTAGTTTCAAAAGAAAATCTAGAATCCCTCCACATATATAAACTGGACCAAATCAACTATAGACCACAAGAGACAAAGCAGGCTCGAGTTCCCGAGTATGCTCAGTGTGGCTCATCAAACGGAGGAACTTGCTGATTTCTCTTTTTCTCAGATGATGACAATTCCAGTGTTGTTCAGGTATAAGAAAAATGCTAGCCTTTTCTCTCTACCATTAATCCTCACCCCGACTGGTCGAGGCAGATGATTTCCCTCCCTGGGTCTGGTTCTGCTGAAAGTTTTTTTTTTTTTTTTCTGTGAAAGAGGAGTTTTCTTCTTCCCACAGCTGCTCAAAGGTATCTTTAAATTTGTTAGGCTTCTATCTATAATATAATACTGTAAGGGCTTTACTTTACAATGCAAAGTGACCCGAGATGACTTATAGTGCCAGTTCACAACTTATAAATAAAGTACTAAATTAAACTAAGACCACCTAAACATATTAGCGTATTGATTCCCTACCAATAATGCCATTTCTGTCAGTTTCTCCCAATTTAAAATCTATTACTATACTATATGAAAGTAATGGGAATCCTTTTTATATAAGGTAACACAAAACCAGAGAGTGGTGTGGCACTAAAACTAACCAACCAGCTGTGACTAGACATAAATGATAAAGGAAAAGGATCACTCATACACCAGTCTGTACTTGATCTGCTGCATAAAGTATGGTGTGTTGTAGACCCCTATGGAATATATGGGTTATGTGCATCTTATTTTAAAGAACAGAACTGGTAGCATTCTGGATAATTTGGCATTAAAAATGATTAGTCCACCTCTGAATGATAAAAAAAATAGACTATTAGTCAGTAAAGATCATTAAAATCTATCGGGCTGTGTGTAAATAGGCAGTATGAACCCAAATAAATCAATTGCAACAACAGAAAAAGATTAAACATTTGCACACAGAAGGTTTAAATGGTTACAATTATTACCTGCAGCATCTGAAACACTGGTCAAAAATGTGTGGAACTCACTGTAAACACACCGAAATCCAGCCTTTAAGACTTACAGTAGTTGTCCTGAGCATAGCAACTTTGTGATGGCCTCATCTTGCTCTGTTTAAAGCCCTCTTCATGCTCAATTGGCCTGATACCTCATTCTCATCTCTTGCTAATTGAACAGAGAAGGAATGCGAGGGAGAGAGAAGCAGAGTAAGAGAGAAAAAGAAAATGAGGGGGGGCCGAGTAGGAAGGAGTGATGTGATAGAGGACGAGGGGAGAAAAGCGAGTGGTGGTGTAGCATGCAAGGCCTCATTGATTAGGTGGTGAGCGGTGCAATGTTTCTCTCCTGACACTTACACGCATTAAAGCTACATAAACACCCATAATTGGTTCGTTTAGAGCAGAGTGGAGGGAAACAGCGCACACACACACAAACACAGCCATCATTGTCTGTACGTGTGCAAGGAATACAGAGAGAAAAGAGGAGCAAAATTAAATGCTCATAAAAGGAAGGCATCACCAGCTCGCAGTGTGGTCGGTGTGGGTGGAAAGATGCTCGCGAATGCTTGTGTGTCTCTCATAAGTCCCAGTGCTGTACTAAGCAGGAATGATAAAACCATCCTAAGAGACTTGGGATGACAATAACACTCACTTCAGGGAGAGTAAGAAATGGGAGGGACGCTGCTGACTGTGACAAATTAGCTCTCAAATATCGAGGCAGCCGATTGGCTGTGGGCGTCAGGAGGGAGAGATACGGTTGGCTGACTGAGTTGATGGATAGTTATTATGTCATTCTAATAAAAGAAGATGCAACTTTGGGGCTTTTCAGTTCAATGATAGTTGTGGAGGGCGGTTCAGCACTGTCATAGGGGATCCTGCAGTGTATGTATATGCCCTCCAGTGCAGTTCTATCTACATACCGAAACATAGAGCAATTGGAGTAAAGCGAAGACGCATCAAGAAAATTAGACAGCTGTAAGAGCTGTGCAGTCTGCACCACTGATGTCACTGAGCTTATCTGTTCTTGGATGACGGTGTGTGTGAGAGAGAGGCAATATTCAGGGTGTTCTCTGTGTCCCGTAGCACCACATCCATCAGGTCATAAGACCCCCTGACAGGGTGTAACTGGCACCCTCCTATTGCCCCACCCCAGAGGACCATGTCAGGGGCTGAATGGAGTGCTCCCTGGACATGGAATGATGGGATTCCTCCTCTTGGCTGTCATCTATAATCCAACACTCTCACCCACACAGCTGAATCTTCATCTCTCTCATGTTGTGCACTTCCACTCACACACACAGTAAACTATCTCCACACACTCTGGGCCACAAATACATTTGCATTCACTGCCAATTCAGATGCTGCATCAACATCGCTGAATCTACATATCGTTGACGTGTCCAGGTGCTAAGTCACCATTATGCCTCCCCTCCAACACACACACACGCGTGCACAAACACACCCGGGCAGGCAGGTCACAGCGGCCCCTGAGCACTGGACTGTGCTAAGCAGGTAAATATAGCGAGGACAGGCTTTATTAGAATAGAAAAGGCTGTGTTACTGTCAGGGGTAAGCATGGTCAACTGGGACGGATCTTTACGTCTCTGCCCAGTCCAGCAGTCATCCTCAGCTATTCTAAAAGACAGTCTACACCTCTGGGTTGTGTCTTTTCTGTGCTATTCCCAAAAGAAGAACTTTGTCATTAGAACATGATTCCTCAAATTTTTATTTTTGTCATTTTGTTCCAAATCACGACTCAAAAGAAGGCGTTAGCATGCATCCTTTGCTACAAATGTTGTCAGTTCATAAAAAACAAAAAGAAATGTGCGTGTCATGTCTCTCTAATGTAACTGCCCGGTAGATTACTGCATTGCCTCCAAATCAATACGCTCGAGGTTGAAAAATAAGGCTGATGTTTCATTTCAAGCCACTTCTGCTTTCACCCTGCATAAAAGCAGAAATACATGCGATTTTAGATGCATGTTCACCATCGTGCTAACATGTTAAATGTATTGACAACTGGAGAACAAAGGGGGTAGAAGGAGGAAGATGATGTGGAGACTATATTGTGTAATCTTTCTGGACCTGTCACCCCTAACAGCGCCTCCACACAAGGAACCATCCATCCTTGATCCTCTAAAGCTCATTGATCCTATCAACTTCCAGACAGAGTAAGAACCCCCTCCCTTCACAACGCCTCACACTCATTCTATAATGGGGATCAATATTGATTATCATCCTTAAACTGCCTGTTTTTGACCATGTGCTAGCTACTATATCCAAAAGCAGTTATGGAGATTTGAGGAAACAATGAAAGGTTGTGATGACTTTTAGTTGGCGGTTTTCATTTGGACTTTCGTTACACAAAGGGGGCGTGGAAATAGAGCATGAGAAATAAAAGAAAACACCAGGGGGATGGCAAGATATGGATATAGGAGGCATGTTTTGTCTTTGACTTTGTAAAATGAGAGTTCAATCGCTCTGTTTGTGCATTTTTTTCCCCTCACGTTGCTCTGAACTAGTCAGCTGCTTCACACTTGCCGCAAAAGACAAGTACACATCAGCATCAGGATCAGTGTCCAGCTTCCTCCTGTCCTCCTTTACCTCACATCTTTGGCTCCATCCCGTCAATCACGCCTCTCAGATAGCCCCATGATCACAATCGACACTCAAATGATGGAAGTGAATAAAACTCATTACTGACAGTCAGCGTGAGTCATGGCCGGGCATTAAAAGTTGCGTCTGGCCCGCAGCCGTCCATTCTTCAGCCGTGCTTTATGATGGGAGACCTGCTCGGGTTCCCATCGCCTTTCTGCGCCAATCTCCATCAATCCACTGCACCTTTGGACACCCCCACCTCCTCCATACTAAATGCACCTTGTGCTGTCAGACATCCAACCGTTTTTATCCTGGTGGTGGGAGAGTTTTCAGCTGTGGTGTTTCGGCGAGTGGTGTCATAGCAGGATTGGTGTCTGGGGTTCAAATGTGGTTACTATAATAAAACAAATGAGCTACTACTTTTTATGTACAATTAAACACCCATTGCCACCCTCTGGAAAGTGGGACTAATTATTTCCCACACTACAGAAGTAGTGGCTGGACAAGAAAGACCTCTGGACAGCCGCATATACCTACTTAGCTTTTAGGCCATTAAGCTGCTGTCCATACTGTCCATCTGACTATGCTAACCACTGCCTAAACAAGTCTTTACCTAATGTAAACTGAGCCAGTGCAGTGAGTCATCCAATGGAGACCTCCTCCAAACTGGTCCTGTCCTCATAAACTCAGTGCTGAGAGGGATAGCAGTGTTTACAGAATCACAGAAGCGGCTCACCTCTGATCTGCCCTGTGATAGAGGGTAAAAAAAAAAAAAAAGACAGAATGAGAGACAACGACACAGAGGGAGAAACAGAGGAAAGGAGACGCCAGGGGTTACATGATTGCAGAACAAACTCATAAAAGTTCCATTAACCCGTGAGAAGTTAAAGAGGCCCTGTTTTCATCCAGCAGACAGCCGTCACAAACAGAGCATCACTATAAACCCAATCCTCCTTCCTTACCTCCATCTTCCTCTTGATCTCCACAGTCCTTACTCACAGTCTTTGTCTCGCTCTACTCCTTTCCTATTTCCCCCCCTCTGTTTTTAATATTTTACCCAATTGTTCTTTCCTATGCACAGTGATTAAGCACAGACATGCAAACACGAATCTATAAACCAAGGATTCCCCATTGCCCTTCCTCCTCCCTTGCTCCCACTCAGCTGACCAAAACAAGGCTCCCTTGTTAAGTCCTTTCCCTGCTTAATCTGGGTTCCTGGTCTGTGAGTCACAACCTGAAGACGCCACGGATCTATCAGTCAGCGTCAGTCTGTCTGTCTAATTAAACCAGTTTGCCATTCATTCATGTCTGTTCACTCACTACCAGCTTTCATTTACAAATGACTGCTTTAAAGAGAAATTTGCATCAAAATGTAATTTATAGGTTTTTTTCACATTCAATTGTTCTGGGTTTGTATACCAAATTTAACCATGTATGCCATTAAAAAAAAAAAAGTGTGCAGGCACAGGGAAACATTTTGTTGACCTAATTGGTAATCTCAGATTGCACTGTTTTACTTCACATCTTCCATCTGATGAATGTAGTCAGTCAAGCATTTTCAGTTCTACTATCGCAGCAGTATGCTAAATGAGCAGCTTGGTTTTAAATCCAAGCAAACCAAACATTTCTCTGTTCACCAGGGGAGACCCAAATCACACTGGATTTTCAAAGCAATACAGCAAATGTAAAAGTGGTCTTGATTTTCTTCATTATCTCCATTTGTAATTGGAACAGGAAATAAGTGTAAATTAGTCTGTGGAGCTGCAGCCTCTCAACTGAAATGCAAATTCTAACAATTATTATCTTCATTGCATGAGGAGTTTACAATTTGTTATGTTATCACTCAAATATATTTCACAATTTAGTGCAGCTTTATTCAGTAAGTCTCGGTCAAACTTAATTTACATATCACAAGCCATGCATTCAACGCAACTCCAAGTGATGAAGAAGAGTTAAAAATATATATATTGAACTCATGCTCGTTTTAAGTATTAAACAATGGCAAAATAAGGATTATGAAATGACAAAATTACAAATAAAAACACGAAAAATAAAGGCTATGGGCAAAGAAGGCAAGGCTTAATTATCATGTTTTTAGCCTGAGATCTGAAGAATGTTCAGATAAACCAAAAAGAGGGAATATCACATTAAGTTTGATTAACTTGTTTTGATTAATCTGACAGTGACAGAGCCAAAAATGTGATCTTCATCCCATCCTTTACTTTAGAATTGCTGAATGAACAGAAAAGAAAAACAAACATTTATAGTGACTGACAAATCTTTCAATGTTGATGTAATGTGAAAACTCAGTTAAGACAGAAATGAATGAAATATAGTATAACAGTCTGTAAAATCTACTTAATGACAGACAACTGATAATTACAGCTCATAAACATTTCATTTAAGTCAAATATGATCATAGTAAATTACGTCAATAATGATTGTGCATGTAGAAACCAATCCGGGTGATCATTTCAACCCTAATCCTGCAACCATAGTATTTCACTATCATCAATGTATGCTTTAATCCTGAAGATAAACACTTGGCAAGCTTGTTTGTGGGGATATTGAAAGGACTGGATACAGACACAGAGTTAACCCCACCTCTGCACTGTCAATCACCAGAGTTTTATAGTTTTGGGAAGGTCTGCTCCCGGCCAAACAGTGTGAGTGTTCTTTGAAATCATCCATTAAAGGCACTAAGCACAGGCTCTTAGCTCTTCTTCTGATACACTCGCTATCTGGTACCACCATCTCCTCTGCCTCTTTTCCCATGGTGTAACCTTACCTCCCAAACTTAGCTTGCCCTCGGCACACACTCGCACATACCCTGGTGCTCCTGTAATAGGCCTGTGTATCAACATGCACATCTTTAGTATTAACAGCTCCATTAGGAATCAACTAAAGCCCGGTCAGATTCATTAGCTGACGTTTGCTGCGCTTTTCAATTCTTGCAATAGGTCACCGATTTCAGACAGATTTAAGCAAACACATTTATATCCTAATCTGTTTTTCCAGCTAAGCTGAAAACCATCACTGGCAAAACAAAGCTACCAAGCTAATAAAGTTACAGTTAACTCCGCAAGTTGGTCAAAAAGGGCTCCAACTTCAAATGACATTTTGTTTCCAGCTGACTCCATTTTACAACAATTGAACAAATATCTTGTAAAATGGATCTTAAATATGTAGCTCGTGGTTGCACGCATTACCTTATGCTGGAAGAGGAAAGCCAAAGGAGGGGTTTAACAAGTTGAATCACATGGCCTGTTAGAATTTCTTGTGTGGTCATCATCTTTACTATGAGGTCATTACATCTGATCCTTTGGTCTGCAGCACTTTCAAAACATAACCTTTTCAAGTTCAGTTAACACCGCCAAACCGCAGCCATTGGTCAGCAGCAGCGGGAGGTCAGCGCGACTCAGCACTTCATACTGACTGCAGGTTGGGGGATGTTGAAGTCAGAAGGGCAGGGGATTGGGAGGTGCAGGAGCGGCTAGAAGGGGAAGCCCAGTCTCCCCGGTCCCCAGGAGGGGACCAGTAGGCTGAGTTTGACGGTCATGGGATAGGGGCATAATGAGGATACATCACTGCAGCAATGAGGTACTCTATCACAGGCGAACACACCAACAGGCAGCCACACACAACCAGACCTATACAGTGGTGCTTGAAAGTTTGAATCTTTTAAAATATTCTATATTTCTGTATAAATGTGACCAGATGTTCACACGTATGCATTAAACGAAAAAGAGAACCCAAATATACAGATGAGACAAGAATATCACACTTGGTCATTTAGTTGTCGAGAAAAAAAAAAGGGGGGTCAGATTTGACATATTTGCGAGAGGCACAAGTATGTGAACCTTTGCTTTCACTAGCTGGTGTGACTCCCTTGTGCAGCAATAACTGCAGCTAAACACTTCCCGTAACTGATTGTAACTGTTCCCGTCCTTCACTCACCTTGAAAGAGTTTTTGCTCATTCCTCCGTACAGAACAACTTCAACTCTGCTGGGTTTCCTCACATGAACTGCTCACTTCAGGTCCTACTACACCATCTTTCTTGGATTAAGGGAGCCGTCTTGCCACATGACCCACTTTCTCCGTCAGATGTTCTGATATTTTTCCTTTAGAATTTGCAAGTATAATTCAGAAGTCATTGTTCCATCAGTGATGGCGAGTCGTCCTGGCCCAGATGCAACAAACAGGCCCAAACCCTGATGCTACCACCACCATGCTTCATAGATGGATAAGGTTCTTATGCTGAGAATGCAGTAGTTCCCTTTCTCCACACAACACTTCTCTTTTAAAGCAAAAAACTCATCCACACAACATTTTTGCGCCCTCTGGCTTATGCAAAAGATATTTAGCAAATTGTAGATGAGCACAAATATACTTTTTGGAGAGTAGTGCCTTCTCCTTCCTGATAGACTCCTGACTGACCTTTAGTCAATTAGAAGTTACCCTGGGTTCTTCTACTGACTGCTACACTCTTAATTTTTCTCCATTTGTACACAATCTATCTGTTGGTAGATTGACAGAGTCTAAAGTCTTTTGATATTTAAAACGTTTTTCAGCCTGATGAGCATCTGCAAGTCTTTCCTACATCCTCAAATCTCCTTTGTTCATGCCATGATACGCTTCCACAAATGTGTTTTTGACAGATCCCGATTCGCTAAATAAAACATATTGCTCTCACAACTTATTGTCATCCCGTTGATCAAAAACTCTTGACTCTAATTTCACCTTCAAAATAATTGATGATCCTAGAAGGTTCTGTACTTTTACCACTCAGATATGTGATACTGGATCATGTCTCTAAATAAAGAGTGACCAAGTATATGTTTGTCATGTTAAATAGAGTTCTCTTCATTTTAAAAATCTTTTACAACTTAAATGAAAATGTTGCAGTTTTCATCATTATAATGCAGAAATACAGAAAAGTCTAGAGGTTTCAAGAACTTTCAAGCACCACAGTACTTTCTCTGCGCAGACCTCACCAACTGCCAACATGGACTTCCAAACTTCCCCCCAAACTTCAACGTCAAATGAGCCTCAACTGCAACACATTCCCACTGTAAACGACAAAACGCAACATTTGGGGTGATGCAAGCCCAATATTACTGTGGGAACAGACTTTTTCCTTATACTTTGAGCTGGAGTCTGTTTGATTCTCTGGGAAACAAGGGGAACAACTTTTCCTGTCGCCTTAAGCCACCGCCGTTGCTGAGCAGTAAAGCAGCCAGCGTGCAGTAAAATAAAGTGAGGTGTGGAGAGAATTGGACTGATCTGCAAAGCTATTGGCTGCCGAGAGGGTCGTAAAATAATAACACTCTGTCGTAAAACAAAGTGCTTATTAAATCATTTTAAACAATATCGCACAATGTGGTGCGCTTTGTGAGCGGTTCCACAAAACAAGAAGATCTCATGGGGAAAGCAGTTGAACAATCAAATGAAATTTAATAAGCTGATCATCATTGCTACACTGAGTAAGACTTTTGGGAGACCTTGGTGGCTGAGCTCCTACCAGCACTATCAATAAAGTGACACTTGGCCATTATGTGGCCATTACTTGGTCTTTAAGTGACAATTTGACATCGGAGGAGCAGTGGAGTACGGCATCTTCTGTATTTCTAATATAAGCCTGTTTTTTTCTGTGTGGCGTTGGAAAAAACACACAGATGTAATGGCACTTGTCCAGGTTTGTAGCTTTGCTGGCATGAACACAAACACATCCCAGTTTCTTTACTCACTGTCTGATTGATTTAGAGTGACAGCGTCTCTACTACACTGTAAATCGTTTTAAGTTCAACACACACGCTTTAAATTTGGATCAGGTGCACTTGGATGATTCATTAGTACAAAGTCATCTAATAAGTGTAACATTAGCTGAAGTAAAGTAACTGAAGAAAACACTTAAACTCAAGATATCACATTGAATCGACTAGTCAGACAACGATTACAGGCATGTTTTCTTTCCCTTTACATATTCCAAATTACAAGAGGTGCTTGTGATCAGTAAAAAGACAGACTGCTCCTGGTTACAGAGAGAAATCATAAGTCTATGGGTACAGGAACTGAGTCCAATGCTAACTTTTGTCATAACTAATATAGTTTTGATTAGTATGAGAGGGTAAACAAACAACCATAACTTTATTTAACAAAGACACAAAGCAAGTTTCCACCAGGCATGTATTCTCAAACTACAAGAATACCTGGGGAGCTTTACCTCTCTAGCTTCCTGTTTCTTCTGAACTTAATTCAATGATTTTAGTCAAAATGGCCTGAGTGATAAGGAGTACAGTTTTAAAGTCTAAAGTGGCCAAAAATAAAATGTGGATATTTTACATTCAATTACCTAAAAATGAGCAAAACCCATATTTTCATAAAGTAAACTGGAAAAGATAAATTGGTTCCTTTGTTTTACAGTGCACTAAAAGAGCTGCTGATCTTTAGATTACTTCAATACTTGGACTTTCCCCAAAGGCATGGCTATTATAAAAGGGAATAGATCACTAGCGATAGAGACAAAAGCAAAACAAAGCCAGCAGCAAAAGATATATGTACGGTTTTAGGAGGTTTGGCTGAGGGCCACCTGCTGTCTTCATTATTAAAATTAAAGCCTAAATTATATTTTACTACAGTATAAAACTTTTGCTGCATGTTCTCCTTCTGTTCCCATCCTTTGTTTGTGATCTGGTCAGTAAGGGCCAAATACCAACATCTAACCTTTGAAATGAACTAATTAAATCTTTTTTTCCTTCCTCGCTCCTGATTTAATGCCTTTTCTATTCCATTCATGCCCATTAATTTGGATAATGATGCCTCCTCACCTGAGAATTTTAGTACAGCACAAGTGTCAAATGTTATGCCATTTTCTGCTCTCGTTGCAGAGAAAAGGAGACTGCACTGCCAGAGAAATGAATGATTAAGACAACCAATTTGTGTACTATGGAACAGAAAAAAAAATACTAAAGCTGGGAAAACAATTGTGCTGGCTTACATATCCAGTCTGTAAATCAGCATTTGGCTTAAGGGCCTCAATCGAACATGTTTCTCAGCACCATGCCTGCTCTGTTCTTCATTGCCAAGACTGTTTTCTTGAATACGCTACAATTCCAGATCTGGTTTCCACACAATCATCTCATTTTTAAATCATCAGCCAACTGATTTATCTGTCATCAACTCTGGCTTCTCAACCACTTGGAAAAATGCAATAGCCTGGAGTCCCCTGAGACAGCCATTTCTTCTCAGAACAAGTGCAAAACCACAAGAATTTTGACTCTTTGTCACCCTCGAATACAAACACTTTCTGTTGCGCCATATCACCAATGATTAGCCAAAATGAAACACTTTGAAAAGTGCTTTTTTTTGCTGCTGCAACTGAAAAACTGACCCATACACAGTTTTTAAACTCAATAATCGAAGTTATCCTTGCACCCTCTATCTCAGTTTAAGACTGCTTCAGGTCCAAGATCTAATGATGGCAAGGATGAAGAAAATGAAACTGATCCAAATAAGGCTCCTCCGCAGAGGCTGTTGATTCACCATCCAAGCCCCCCGACAGCTGTTTTATATGAGGTGACACTTAAAACCTCACAGACCCTAAATCTTTCATTTCGATCCAATCATTGGATAATCAAACTGCTCTGTGATGTACTAACAATTTTGCCATTTCACCCATCTGCACAAAGCTTAATCTTCCTATGACAATAGCTTGTTCCAATCAGAACTTACACAACTCTGCTCAGTGCTCTCTTTGTGCTTCCATGACCCATCTTTTTCATGCCAACAGACGATGATGTCTTCAGGTCATAACTGCAAACACAAAGTGTCATTCAGACCTGTAGTATTTGCTCAGATGCAAAGGAAACAAAGATTTCTTTTTTCAAAAAAGCTCAAATCATGACTCAGCTCCATTTAGAAACCTTTCATTTCACCAATTAGTGTGTGTGGGGGTGAGGACCATTATTTCAGGAAACCATCAACCCACCTTGTCCAGAACTAGTCACAGTAATAGATACACCTTTACTATCACCATCTTAGACAGCTGCATCGGTCAGATTTATATTTCCTTTCAGTGCAGAGAAATGACAGCAGGTCAGCAACAATGATGCTGCTGCAGTTTGTGTGTTCTTAAAGCTCAAGGATTTCCCCCATCTTTCAGAACATGGTTGTGCTATTTTGTTGTCAAACTATGCCATTTGTGTATACAAAAGTTTAATAGAAATCTAATTTGACTTAAAACACACAAATAAAAACTGTAAAAGTCATGATTATTTATCTGAGCAGCCCTCCTTTAAAATGTCCAAAAAATCCTTTTATGAAAATAAATCATTATTCTGTTCATAGTGGTACATTTTTTTATTTTCAAAACTCAGCTTTTTCTATTATGAAAAGTTCAACATTTATTTATTTTTGTTTAAATCTGTGGAGCAAAATAATTCCATTTAATTGCTGTATGTGACACCAAGGCTTTTATTATAGCCAATTGATTCAAGGGGTAAAGACTGAACAGTAATGTGCAAACCAGTTAATTGTAGCCACATATATATTGATTTTCAATATATTTTTTTAGTATTTAAGCCCTCCTGTTTTAGTGCTTGCATGAGTGCACATAAGCTACTCAATCTACAAAGTACACTGAGTCGCCTTCACCTGGGTACACGCATTTTTAGGAGTAATAAGGACTTTAAAGTAAAAACCAAGGTTTTCTAAGGCTGTGCTAAAAAAGGACTAACTGCGCCTGTCCCTGCTCATGTTCCAGCTTTCCTAACCTCACCTCCAGCAAGATGAGTGGCTCTAAGATTGGTGAAGCTCATCGACCTGTTTAAAAGCTGGAGGGGCAGACCACAGGCTGTTAACAAGGAGGGGAGATACGTGGAGAGTTGTTTAGATTTGGGTTGTAAGATTTGTTGCTGTATGTCAGTGTGTCACTTTCAGGGATGCGTATTCGTATAAATGAGCAGTCTGCTGAAATATGTGTAAACCTGTTGTTGATGTTTTCTGAAAAAAGTTCTTTATTAGTCGGTGCCCCACCTACATGGTACCTTCCGTCTTCTTACCTGAGGCGGGAAGGTGGTCACTTCCTACTCAAGTGGCGCCAATTCCATGTTATATATGGCTGCAGGCGACTAAATACAGATGTAAAAGTGCCAGTCATGGATCAGTCCAACACCCACTGTAGGTATAAGCATATATTTCTTTATATTATGTCGATTTTTCCATTCTGCTTGAACTCCCACAATGAAATTTGTCGAATGAATTTAACTCTGGAATGAGCGAGCCTAGTTTGGTCATGTAGCCCCAAGACGCTGCTTGGCGCATGTGGTATATTTTGGTTAGGTTGTGCCTGAGTCGGTTTAAGTGTTGGAGTTTAACGTTTACCGAAGCAGACATTAGGAATGGTCATGTTGGAGGTTTTATGGAAGCTCACCGACTATGGAAGTGAAGCATTTTCTGCTGATTGGGAATTATTGTGTAACCAAAACGCATTTGGAAGCATATCTGTGCGTCTCTGCAATTTCTGTCACTTTGTTTTCTGCCTCTGACATGATACGAAGAACCTCTGTTGTAAAGAATTCTTTAAAATGACTTTATTTGGATTACACAGAGGGGAAATGTTTGCATAAATGTGCACAGACACCCTGAGAAATATTTTCAGCTCCACTTGATTCGAACAACTAAGGACGAGGATTTAAGAGGATCTTTTGATAGCCTTCCTGCTCTGTTTTTCTTGCTCTTCTATGTCACATAAGCACGCAGCAGCCGGCCCATTTTCTTGCTACATATAGCTGTCTCCGGTGCACCGTAAATAATGTTGATAAAGACGCCGCCGAAAACGACTTTCACGCGTCCCCCGATTGATTTAACGTGACCTCCGTTTCCAAATGATATTGGAAGCCTATTTAAACAGATGAAGGCTTAAATTGTCTTGCTTGTATGCGCATTAATCTCCCATTCATCATCATTACTGTGTGATTGGTCCGTCCACGCCTCCGCCAGCCTCTTGCGTTACGACAAGGGTCTGTAAATTAGGATGTAATCCAATTTAAACAGCGGTAACAGCAGCCACAGATGCATTTTTTTCCCTCCCTGAATTTGCTGCCGGTGGACAGCTGCACTGCACCGCCCCTATCAAAATGCTTTGTGCTAGTTGTGGGAGCTGGGGAGATCCGAGCCAATTCTCACTAATAGGATCTTATAAGGCTGATGTAATTGCTGTTATGTGCGCAATCTATGAGCCCATCATATCTTGAAGCTCAGTCATACGCAATCTTCCAGCGATTAAATGGCATGTTGATGCTGGATTAGGCCACTGAGGATTCAGCCGTATAGTTTTACGCAGCGAGGAGAAATGGAGATCCATATGCGTGGCTGCGTAAATGTGGTTGTAATTTGCCTCACTTTAATGTGTCATTCTGGCACAGTGTGACGCGCCTTTAGAAGATGATTGTGTTGCGCTGCTGCTCCTGTGTCACCGATTAGAAAAAAATCAGCTCCAAGTTTTCCAGCCTGTTTAAAAAAAAAAAAAAAAAAAGCCACTGTGAAACTGAGAGACTGCACCTTTTGAATATTCAGTCAGACCGATCCGTTCATCTTTATTTTTACGGCGCGGTTTTATTACGCACAAACCTGAGCCATTTTCCTGCATGACCTGTGTCCCTATCAGGCTTAAAGACACCGGCTGATAGTTTACATAAATCTGCCTTGTGGTTTCGGCCCGACCCGGGAGGCTTAAACGGTGTATTATTCCAAACATATGCATTTTAATCAGCTCGGTCACACTTACAAGAACTCCAGTTAATAAGGCCATCAATCAAGCGCGTGTGCAGGGAGGGGAGAAGTGGGGAGAGAGAGAGGGAGAGAGGGTGAGATGTTTGTGGGTGCAGTGCTGCCTGATTAGGATGAACCTTTTACCTCAGAGAGCATCACAGGGTGCAAATCTGACTTTGTTAGACAGATTTGGGGTCTTTTTTTTTATTTTTAGTGTTTGTGTTCACTCAAGAGATGACTTGCCAAGATCACTAGAATATTCTGTTAGAATAAAAGCTGGATGGAGGATTGTATCTCATCTAAAATTGAAGTGTTTTTGAAAATCCATTCTTTCTTGTTAGATTATAGCTACAATTACGCAATTGTCCAATATTTTTCTCCCCCAACAATGACTTCAAGGCCCCCGCGCTAAATGCCAGCCACTTCTCCGCATATTACTGCAATAACTTCTAATCTGCGACCTAAAAACTCCCCTTTTTAAAAGCTGATTTGTGTGTCTTTCTCTCTCTCTCTCTGCGGGGCCCGCGGCAACCTTCGCCAATCCTATTACGCTCAGAAAACTCTTTTAATTTGCGCGGCCCCGGTCAAATGCGGCCAATTAAGATCCTGCTGATTGTTGGCGGTCCTCTCTGAATGATCGATCTCTTTGCATTTCCAATATCTTCAGACAACTAATTCTGTCGTGTCTATTAAGCGGTCTCAGGGAAAATATGAGTGGCGTTAACGGAGCCCGGGGACCACTTAACTGTCACGGTCAATCTAGCGGTCCCATCAGGAAATATGGGGGCTCACTCTGGTGTTTTGACAGCGACCACTTGAGAACAGAATTAGTGTTATTATTGGAGGGATTGGAGGGGGGGGTCGATGGACCAATTGTGACTAGAGACGCTCTTTGCTTCTGCTGAACGAAATCAAACCGAGTAAAATGACTTGAAGGGAACCAAACTTGCATGGATCAGCTTTATTCTGCTGCCATTAACATAAAGTCACATTTTAGAATTGTGTGAATCCTCATATGGCATCCTGGCTATTTAAATAAATGATCAAGGTGTTTAGAAGACAAACACTCCATTGCTCCATTGATTCTTTGACAGTATTTATTGCAAATTAGACGTTAAGGACAACTCAGGCAAAAACAAACCAAATAATAATAATATTAATATTAATAAAATAAAATAGAAACCAAATAAGTCACTTGTTAGTCCATATTCTCCACGAAATGCCACTAAACTGGCGCCACTGTAGCAGTGCAAAGCGAGAAACGTTTTTCTTAAAAATAGGCCCATAGGCGCAATTTAATCACATTTTCCTCAGATTTAAGAACTGGGAGAAAATAGAAAGGGAAGAGTGTTTGATGGCGTTAAAAATGCTTTATTTTTTTCATTTTTGATTGTCCTCTCTCCATCCTCTTCTGGGTCCTTCCTCTCCTCTCCCTCCTCCTCCTCCTCCTTCCCGCCTCGTCAAACCGTGCGGGCTGTAGTAATCCGTTCCCTTGGCGCCTTGTTACCTTTTGGCAGCAACGATCCCCTTCCTGGTATTATCATTAATTCAACACTCAAAATTCACCGGGTCGTACATATACATCACTTACTAATTTCACTAGCATCTGCACATTTCGGCCCGGGCCGCCGCCAGGGCCCCGGTGTGGAGAGTTGGTTATAATGAGACGGCCGCAGTCTGTTAACAAATCCCCTTGTTAAAAAGAGAGATGGAAAGCATCATTCTCGCGTAACTAACAATACATGTAGGCCGATTTGGACGCGTAAAGAGACGACAAGTAATGATAAAAACCTTAACGCCATCCATCACGAAGATTTAAACGTTTCTCTGGATCTCCCCTCTCTCTCTCACACACACGCACATCAAATTAATCTTCTAAAAATCAAATCTGGTTTTGTGCCCATGCGCTCATATTTCAAACCCACTGTCTTGGCTTTGCAATGGGATTATTATATTTCTGTCTTGGGAGATCTGTTGTGCGTCTGATAGTTGGAGATGTGGCTAATCATCTTCCCCCAAGTTTAAGTTGCTCTCACTGCTTACTGACTACCTCTTCATGCTGTTTCAGTCCTGCTCATATTATAGGTTAAAAAGCTTGTGGTAAAGGCTTTATAGAACAAGAGTTGGTTGGTTTTGGTTTTATCTGGTCAGAGGCACTTCTTCCCTCTGGTCTAATGTCACAGATGAGGATTTGCTAAGCACTGAAGGCGTGAAAGTGACGAAAGCGTCAGTCCTGCTTGTTGGGGAGCAAGCGAAGTCCGAGCCGGAGGGCCTAGTGGAGATGCCGTTGGACTGACTGGAGTGGCAGGCCAGGCAGGAGCAGGGGCTCCCCCCGGGGCCGAGGCCGTGAGTCGGACCCGGGTACAGGGAGGGATGTCTGAAGGCGCACAGCAGCTCCGGCCTCTGGTAGGGGTGAGACAGCATTCGGAAGCTGTCGAGAGAGCGCAGGGGGTTTGAGAAAGGGGTGGCGGCAGGAGCTGAGCCGGCCCCGACACCCAGGTGAGAGTAGTAGGGCAGCGGCAGGTGTGATGGGAAGGGGTAGGGCAGGTTCCCCGTGGCCGCCGCGTGGCTCATCATGTAGGTGTAGAAGGCCGGGTCTGCGGGGTGAGGCCAAGTCATAGCCAGACGTTGGCGTTTGTCTTTCATCCTGCGGTTCTGAAACCACACCTGGGACAGAGAGACACACAGGGTCAAATATTAACCACAACCCCCCCTGATGTACAATACCTAAAGCACATAGTGTCACACAGCAGCTGCGCTTTTACGCACACACGGATTTGGGTTGGTTTAATTAAAATTGGTCTTATCACTATAACCAACAGAGATATATTTTCAGCTGGTTTTCGTGTCAGCTGAAAAAAAGAAAAATAATTTAAAATAATATTAAAAATAAATAAATGAAAATCCAGGCCTCTGCTTACTTGAAACTCCGTCTGGATATTTAGGCGTTACTCAACTTTGGTTATTTTTGTCTTATTTTATGTGACATTTTACTCTCCCATTTCTGTACATTTAACATAACCTTTTGCAATAATTTAAGCTTATTTTAAAAACAAAACCGTTCTGTTGCACCCTAGTTTGGATTAATATCAACCCCAGCTCACTAACTCTGAGTCAGTGTTCCTGCCCTACAGGCCTGACTCAGTCCTGCTCCTTAGAGATAAAAATCTTACTTTGATGGTGGTTTCAGGTAGATTTAAGGCGGCCGCAAGTTCGCATCTCCGCGGCCTGGACACATAGTTCTCCCGGTAAAATTCCTTCTCCAGCCGTGCGATCTGCTCCCGGGTGAACGCTGTTCGGTACCGGCGAATCTGGTCTGCTGCGTAGGACAGAGAGCCCTGACCCGGGACAGTCTTACCCGGGTCGGCACCGGTCTCACTCGGGTGACCCGGAGAATCCCCATTTCGACCTGAACGAATATGCAGAATAATTAATCATTTTTAATTGGCATCCAATGCAAAAACACAGTCCCAGAAGAATTGAAATGGAGCCCCAGCACTTTGGAGCGTTTTATTTATTTCATTCGTTTAATATTTAATTCGCAGTTTTACTAAAGAGTTGACATTTGAAGACTGCAGGGGTAATTTCAATATTTTAAACTGCTCTGTTTCCCATATTAAGGGCCTTCTTAACATCTAGCTCAAGTGTTTATGCCGTTGAGTCTTGTTAGTATTTATTTTTATCATAATTGTCCAAAGAATACTGATTTGATCTGAACAATAACTTTATCTTATTTAAAACAATAATAATCGTGTTGTATTGTTGTCGTTCGTTGGCTTTCTTCACATCATTTAGCTCGATGTAAACATCAGCAGACTTTTCATATATTGATATTAATTTTTTTGATTTTTAACACATGATTTTTCCACATTTTACAGTCTTTGCCTCTTACAAAATGCCAGAAAGACTCCCAAGAACAATCCCACGTTACTCGCCTTTCCTTCACATTTTTTTTTTGTTGTTGCTTGTGGTTTTAGCTGCTTAAAATCCTGCATTCTTCCTCATGCAGTACATATACGTGCAAGACACATTTGCTGTAACTCATTGTTAAAGTCAGTGATGAAAATGCCTGGTTAGATTGTGGGTGTCACCTCAGCGTTTCCAGCCACAGTGGTCACTTGACAGAACAGCTGTGCAGCACCGACTGCAGCTCGACTGTATTTTATCCTGCTGTTAAGGTTAATCTGTATTTCACAGTGCACAGATTGTAGGCCTGATTTTTCGATTTCACTCTGCATTTTTTTCTCGTTGAATCACCCTGCCTGTTTTTTCTTTTTCTTTCTGTCTTGTTTTTTTTTTTGGAGTGGCACAATTCAAACAACTTCATTTGCACGAGCATGCAATCAGAGGAAACCATGCGCGCAGCTCCCAAGCTTCAGCCTTACCTTTAGCTGTCGGGTAGTCCATGCTTTCAGGCGTGCAGCTGACATCAATTTCCTCGTAGAAGTCCGACTCAGTGTCAGAGCTGCTGCCGTCTTTGTGGGGATGTTCGGCCCGGTGCCTCTCTCCGGAGGAAGACGTGCCAACCGGCCTCACGTCGGCGCACATATTCCTCCGTGCGCTCTCCTCCACCACCAGCAGCTCGGTTCTGTCCCGGGAGTAGGGCGCAGCGCCGGGGCTCAGGCAGCTCCTGTGTGCCGGCTTCCCCTGCGGTTCTCGCACGGGGCTCCCGATGCCTTCCGACAAATTAGAGCCGTTCTTGCCGAGCTGACCTCCCTCCGCCAGCATCACCATCTCCTCTCTGCTTTCCATCACAAGCAACGACTTAGAAAAAAAAAAAAAACGCACACACCTCGACTTCACGGTGAGAGTGCAAGCCGTCAAAACCGAGGCGATGATTCTCAGGTTGGAGAGGGGTGTGTGTCTGTTGTATATGTGTGTGTGTGGTGGTGGTGGTGGTGATGGCGGTGGAGGTGGGTGGGAGATTGTGTCCTCAGGAGTAGGAGAGGCTTCTGGAAAAGAAGGGGATGCAATCCGGTCTGACCCTGAGAGAAGACCGCTCCAGAGTGCGGAGAGGGAGCTCTGGGAGGGATCACCATTTAGCCTCTCTCTCTCTCTTCCTCCAGAGCTGTCATTCTTAATAGGCCAGTCGTCATGATGGTCCCCCCTGATGACGACACGCATTGATTGGATGTATGGGTAAACAGAAGGAGAGATGGAGGTGGTGGTGGAGGAGGAGGGGGGGCTGTCAGAGGGCACAAGCAGCTATGGAACAAACAGCATCCATGTCTCTATCTGTTTGTCTGGTGCTGAAATGTGCTTTATTTAATTCATATTTCTATTTTTTTGTACTTAGTTATAAAGCTACAATATATTCAATTATTAAAAAAAAAAAAAATCTAAATTCACTAAAAAAATAAATCACTAAGATTTTGAAATAAACTTCAAATGGGCTTAATTATATGGTTGTACCTACTATACTACAGCGCTATTAACTAATAATACACAGAGTTTTCAAAAATGATTTATTTACTCGATTTCAGTGCTCCCTTCCTCCTCCCCTCCTTCCTCTCCACTCTCCCTCCTGTGTCTCCTATCCTGCTCTTAAGTGGAGTCAAGGAAAGTCCTCAGAGGTCAAGTCCTGCGGTCAGAGTTTAGATAAGAGACCATTTGACATGAAGTCTTAAAAAAAAAAATCAGCTAAGCTTGGACCCGAACAACCAGGCAGAACCCTCACTTCATTGTGTGCGCCTAAAACCTGCTATTTTCATGCATTTACATATGTCCGGGCTATAGTTTAAATCGGCCAGTCATGTTCATATTCAGATAGTGAAAATAAAACATGCTGGTGTGATGCTTTCACAGTGATCCTGCAAAGCGCACTGGTGGCTGGTGTTTTGCATATATATGTAGGATTGTTTTTTTTAAACGCAGCTTACTGAGCAATGACAGAGGAAGACTCGCGCAGGGTTTGTATAGTTTCTACAGTATAATTAGCGCATTTTACCTTTGTGTGCCTCCTAAGGGACAGATGTCTTCCTTACATGGAACACGGGCCCAATGTTGATTTAACGTAGTTGTAGCAAATTGAGTTTCATTGCAAGCCCAGTTTAACAGTGAAGGATGCAGTGCGCTTGATGTCCACTGGACGTTTTCTGAGCTCCATGTTTCTTCAGCCCTGATTAAGTTCACTCTGACAGACATGTAACGTGAAAGAACGATATTGGCACCAGCAAATGTTCACGTTTTTCAGTGGAAACAGATTTTATCCCGTGGCCTTTCTTCTGTGTAGTTGGTAGCAAATATGTAATACAGATTTTATTTGGGAGCAACACACCGGATCAATGCTGTAGTGTTTTATTCTGATACCTGGTTCATAACTTTGTTAAATTATAATACTCTTTTAAAACATATTGTACCACTTTGTATGTTTGAGCAAGGTTGCACATTGTTGCGGTCAGATGATGTCACAGGGAGGAACCTGACCACACCTGACGTCTCTGTGGAGACAGACTTTAATTTATTTATTTATTTTCGCATTTTTGAACTGATATGAAATCTGTGCCTGCAGGGCACCGGGGCTGCGTTAGGATGTGGATGATGTAGCTCATGTTGGTGGTGTCATGTGGTCTTACAGGGAGGAGAGAGTGGCAGAGTGTGGAGCTCCAGCAGCCTCCGCTGTCCTTGTGCGCCCTCGCCTGTCCGTAAAAGGGAAAAGGCCCCGAGCAGCAGTCACCCCCTCCCCCAAAGAGCCGGCGGCTGAGGAGTGAGGGAAATTCCTTTGGCTTTCTCCCCCGACTCTTTCATCTGGTCTGCAAAAGGAAAAAAGTGAGCCTCTCTCTCTTTCGCACCCTCCTCACTCTCTGACATTTGTTACTGCTTTTGAGTTTGAGAAAGAGACACTGATTATAGATATATTTGAAATCTGTCCATTTATCTGTTGGATTATGACAAAGGGAGTATCAGTTTTGGAGTCAGAACCAAGTGTACCATTACACAGCCAATCACAGTGAAAGATCGGCCTGCAAATTGTTTACCACAGAGTAATAGAAATGTGCTGAATGGGCTGAATCCAACCATAAATATCCTCTTGAGTCAGAGAGGAAAGTACCAAAGGAACTTGCTTTATGTCCGTCTTTGTGCAGAGACAAAAGTTTGCTAACTCATCAACCTGGAAATTTCTTTTGCCTTTACTGCGTTAATTAGACATTATAACTAAGGAAGACCTGATTTTTGAGAAGGTGTGTTTAATCTTGTACATTTTCCTACATTTCATTCTGTTTTTAGCAGCTTGTATTTGTTTCTATGTTAAAATCTGCAAAACAAAGGTATTTGAGTTAATTGGATCACATGCGAGGGCGCATGAGCAAGTTTTCCTCTTATTTAGAGGCGGAGTTGGTTTACTTCTGCTTTCAAATATATGAAGATGGGTTATCACGTAGTCTTAGTTAAGCGCACAAAGATGGCAAAGATCCCATTGCTTTGATACTTAGAGCAATTATGCAATGGGTCGTGGCCAGGGCAGATGGGATCTTGTGATCCCTCAGAGATAACAGAAAAGCTTTTGCGCAACAGATGAATGACCTTGTGCGTTTACAGTAGTGTCACTTATATTGTGTGTGTTTTAGATAGTGAAGGACACCGGATGGGTTTGGAGGGCTTGTTGCTTGTTGAACATGTTTTTCTTATTTACATGACGAAATATGCATTTTGATTATTGCGGTTTAATTTAAAATGCACAATGGGTTAAAATCCTGCACATTCTTGTGGCTGAAGTGCAGAAAACTGGACTGCAGTGCAGCCATGCTCCAGTGTCTAGTTTTGCAGGGAAGATCAAAGAGGGGGAGCGCCCCCCGCGGCAGACACTGCAGAATGCGCCCCTCAGTTTTACTAGCCAGCCCAACTTGAACTTGACCATGGAGCCTG
This sequence comes from Stegastes partitus, assembly GCF_000690725.1. Taxonomy (NCBI): domain Eukaryota; kingdom Metazoa; phylum Chordata; class Actinopteri; family Pomacentridae; genus Stegastes; species Stegastes partitus. The sequence goes on from NW_007579251.1 coordinate 73,299, forward strand.
CGCAGTACGCATGTAATCCAATCCACGGCCCTGGCAGTGCAGATCTGCCAGAATGTTTGCTTTTAGAACGAAAAGCGTTTGCGTGTGTGATAGAATTGCGCATGAATGGGGTTTGGTGGGTCTTCAGTCTAGCTGAGGCGCACCGCGTTTCACACCAGGAACCTGAGAGAAAATAAAAATCTAGCCTCTCCTTCATTATGGTGGCCCCTCCCGTCTCCGTTGCTTCAACTTGGCCTTGAAACAGGATGACGCAGCTACCAGAGAGTTAACTCGTTGACCTTGTAGCGAAACGAGTCCTGATGACTATACAGCTGGAAATCTGTGCGCTGTAAGACCCTCTTTTATCGCTCTTCCGCGCGCCATCCTGCAAACCCTTCGCTATTACATGATGGGCTTAGCAAGCCACTGAGATCAGGCCCGTATTACCCAATTAAAAGGGGAAAACATCATGGGGCATGGCTTACCACCAATTCAGCAGTAGCAAGGCAACACACCAGGTGCAAAGCCCTGATTTCACAAGAGTGTGTGCAGATTCTTTAGACCGGCCTGTGGGTCCCTGGCATCTTTGGGAAAGGTGATATTTACAAGTCTGCCTAGTTGCAAATGGGTTCGTATTTTTAGAATGTTGCTGTCACCAGTTCCACCGCGAGTCTGCGTGCTGCTGTTTCCTTTGTGTTGTCTAGATTTTTAAAAAAAATTTTTAGCCGGTAATAATGGCCATTGTCGACTGCTGCTGACCAGAGGTAGAGAGTCTTTTCTCTTCGTATTTCTGTCTTCTTTGTTCAGAGGATTTGACGTGACTGCAGTCCAGGTGTCACTGCATGACTGAATGAACGTTCAAACAGGCATCCAGATGATTTGCATGTGATTGAAGGTGTGTTAGAGACACAATGAACGGAGCTCAGACTTTCTGAATCACAGCTTGAAAATCTTCAGCATAGACCTGCGGCCTGTGAGTTGCAGCGTTTGCCACACCTCGGTTAACACATAAAAACAGTATACGGAGAGAAACGGGGACGGCCGTCAACGTGTGTTAGTTTTTCATCAACACGGTTGTATTGTTTCGTGTGTGGTCACGAATTCGGATTTAGTTTGATAATCCCGACAAGTTCTGTTGTTTATTTATTTTTTTTATTTATAATTTACAGGTCTGCAAGTTTTTTTCCCCCCTCAAGCATTCTTGCAACACTCCAGCTACATATGGGCCCGTTGCCTGTAATCAGTTATTAAGAGTGAATTATGATTACTGCCATCATTTATCAAACAACATTTTTCTCACTATTGTCAGTCAGAGATCATATATCATAGATTTATTGGGAACTTATGAAAGCGATGATTTACATTTTCAAGAGGTGGATCGTGATTTTGCAAGTAAATAAATTAAACAATGCAAAAAAATTGAAAAAAAAAATCAAAACTTTGAGGCATTATTTGAAAATGGAAAACTTGGCTAATTCTGCTTTAGAAGCATTTAGGTTTCAAGATTGATAAAATTCAGTTTTTTCGAATTTTTAAAGGTTGAACCGCCACTCGTGAACTTTTTCAACTTTTTTTTTTTTTTAACAGATTCCATAAATGAAGGCGAAAGTTAACTCACTGCAGCATCTCAGTGTCCATGCAAGCGGTACTACACACACAAGTACTTTAATAATACATATATATGTATAAACAAATAAAGAAACAGCATAAAATGTGAAATGCAACAGGTGTAGGCCTGCTGTTGAATATAAGCGCGTTGCTTTGTTTTCTTTCGTGCGTAATTTAGACAGCATTAAGTGTCTATGCAATCTCGCTTATTGTAGATTTCTAGGACGCACGGCTACTGGAGCTGGACTCAGAAAAATGTCCTTTAAGTTCAATTTTGTTTTAAAAATGCTGGTTCCACATAGCAAAAAGGCCAAAGAGCAGAGTCTGTGGATCACGTTGTATCCTTACAGAGATAGAAAAACAACAGCAAAGATAATAACAATAAAACACTAAAAATAAAAAATAGTACAACGATTAGCGCAACCTCTTCCTCCAGAGATTAAAAAAGGGTGTTAGAATTATGTTTGGGTATAAATATTAATGTGTGAGTCTCTTGACAGCTTTGTTAACGCCTGTGGAAAAAAAATCTTTCCCTGACTCACTGCCAGAATGATGAAATTTCAAAAGTACATTCTACCTCCCTGCAGTTGGAAGCCTTTAATCAAAAAAAATGCAACAGATGTGGAACTGAATAGCGCCTGAGCATTGAGTGAAACAAAGAGCAGACCTTTATATTTACAGAGGTTCCTGTATGCCAATAAATGATTTCACGTGCAGCTTACAGCCTATAGGCTTAGCAGGCTGTTAACGCAACCTTTAAGACTTCTGCTGCAGGAGCTGAAACGGAGCGAAATTTGCAACGAATGTGTCAGTTAAACGCACACATTAGGAACACCTTGGGAGCGAAATTTTCCAGTTAACCGTGGACCTTTAGGTGGCTCCCCGTCCGAAAAAAAACTGAAACAGGTCAGATTTTCTTGTTATTTTTTTTTTTATACAATCCTTCATAATCACACCGCAGGCAAGCGTCCAGAAAATATGGAAAAGGCAAGTGTGTGACCGCCCTGTGGTTCCCTGCTTCGACCACAAAAACATATTGGCTGTTATGTTTTGACAGCTCTTTGACAGCCGTCTGCTTTAAACACGTGTCATCAACAGGACTGAATTCTGAGTGCGCGTTCTCAGCAGTCCGTTTTATATCTCAATTTAGGTGATTAAGAATATAAATTTATAGCAGAGCATAACTTTATATAGACCTTTCCCTGCTTTACCCAGGCTTCGGGCGCTGAGGCCGCGGAATAAATGTGCTCTTTCTTTCTCTGGCTGCGTAATTTGGATGCCAGTACAAACAAGGGCTTGAGCCTTGATAATGACCTCAGAGAAAAGCGTCCAGGCTTTGCAGCCAAGTCCCAAAGTGGAGTCTTAGGAACTTTCCAGTGTCTTCCTGGTAGATAGGAAGGTCCATGACAAATTAAATTCACAGTTCTTTAGTTATCACATGGAACTTGGGGCGAAAACTAAAATTCAAAAGCAAAAACAATAAATAAAAATCTGTTTATTATTATGTAGTTTTATCATTGCTGTCTTTTAGACATTTTCTGCACACAGCTGATTTGGAATTCAATACCAAATCAATATTTAGGGTTTTTACTGAGGATTCCTGGTTCTCAATGTCGCATGGAGGCTCATTGTGAATTTGGCGGGTGTGCGCCCCTCCTTCAGTCTGTGTCCATTGTATTTGGGGATGTCTCATGTCTGGACTGACCACATGTGCGCGCCGACGGCCACCTTGGCGAGGACGCAGGGCTGTTGTTACCTACAGTTTGTGTTTTATCCAAGTGAGGACGAAATGTGAATAAAACGCAAATGATCCCAGAATAAAAACGCATCTCTTCGGCATTTAAAAACAACAAATACACAAACACCTGACAGGATGGATATATTACGGGTATATAATAAATCTAACTTGACATAAAGCATGCAAAAAAGGTGACAGAATCCTTGGGAACAGTAAATGATTAACGCTGTCGTGTTTATTTTGGAGCCTGATTTGCCAACATCGATGAAAACGCCACAAGGCAGTAACGCAACAGGCTGGGCCTTGTACCGTGACTCATTGTTATTGCTGCATGTTGCTGCTGAATGATTTCATTACTTAACCCTTCTTGTATGATAACTTAAGGACAAATCGTGACTACTGTATATAGTTCGTAATGAATCACTTGACGCTTCACCTGGACAATTCAAATTTAATGCAAACAATCACGCTTTAAACACAAACATGGTGCCTTCGACGTTGTTTAATGCAGGAAAAATGATGGAAAATACATTTTTGAACAAGTAATCACATTCCAATTCAAATGCAACAAAGAAGATGTTTCATTTTGAACCTGAAAGACAAACAGTAACATATCATGTTTGCTAATTTTGCATTTTTTCATGAAGCTGTCATTATAAGTAGCTATAATACATGGTATAAAAATGTTATTTAACAAGGTCTGGTATTAATTTACTTCTCTTTTAGCAACTTTATTCAAACACACAGCATGAGATTAAATCCGTTAAATTGGTATCTTATTTAAATGAATGTCGACTTTCAGCAACGGACTTTAAATCACAAAAAAATCTCCCCCAAAACGAAGCCCCTCTTGTTCCATTGTATTCAACAGAAATTAAGCACCTCCCCCACACACAAAACATCAAGTACACTTTCACATTTTTCTCGCTACAACACTCACAAGCTTTGAGTGTGGGTTCTTGTTAAGTAAAACAATGTCAGTCCATCACTGCAGTGCTTTTTTTTTTTTTCCCATTCCGACCAGGCCTACGTCTACTGTGATTCAGAATATTCCTGCATGAAAACCGCCAATATCCGCCTTTGGTTTATTTATCTCTGTGTGATTTTTAAAAGAATTTGATGACATTGAATGTTGCTACGTGGGTGGCCATGTTTGATTATTTCAGATAAAACCAAAGCATATTTTATGATTTAGATAAACGGGGCATGTCTGTACCACGCGTCTTTGTCCGTGAGTGGCAGCTTCTTTGTGGATGTTTGTTTTGGGTTTTGTTTTTTTGGCGTTGTTTTTAAATCTCACAAGTTTGTACAATTACGCACGGCTAGGCCGAAAACTCATGCTCAGATTTTGATACTGTGGTAACTAATCCAGTGAAAATCTCCACCAGATCCATGTCCTCCAGCACAGAATAGACGGAGAGCCACTGGTCGTAAACACAAACCAGCAGACTAGACACACACACACAGGCACACACGTCTATTACGTCCCCTCTTTTCAGAGATCAACGTCACTTTAACACATATGTGCCAAAAAACACCTCCAAAAAGATCCGCAAGTAAAAACAACAACAACAACAACAACATTCCTTTTATATTTCCAGCGCTCTGCACCAGGCAAGAGAAGCGGGCACAGACTAGTTTGTGAGAGTAAACGGTGAAGAAAACAAAATGATAGTAAAAGTTAATGTCCTCCAATAGCTTTCATTGGGACAGGAATTCTCACCCTTCTTCCGCTCTTTTCAAGAGCTCAGACGGTCCCTTCAAAGCCTAAATAGTCCGACAGGCTGGATGGCTAGACAGCAACTTTCAACTTGACCTTGGCCTCCAGCCGCGTCTACCTCCTATGTAAAACACGCAGTGCCAAGTGGAGAGCTGTTTTCTGTCTTTGCATATAGTAAACACGTCAGAAATCGAGTGTTTACCTAAAAACATCACATTATATCCCATTTTAATTTTCCTGTACGTGAAATTGATATGGAGATATTAAAGTGGGGCCTTGTCTCATTTACCAGAACCGTTTGAGTGCATTATTTAAATTACTTGAAGTAAGTAAACTCTACTCTCTTTCTTTTTTTTGTAGTAGCCTTCTTCTGGCTTTCATATGCGCTAAAGACGCATGGACAAATAGCCTACAGATACACTACATAGTCTGTCTATGCGGCAGAAGTATGTTTAATTCCATGTGGATCGCGTGCAATACTGCAATACGCACACTTCAATATCATATTTTCATAAAAAGAATCTTTTGTTGAAAATGGTCGTGAAATAATACCCTATGCCTACTGCGACGCAGACAAAGACTGGTCAGTGTGCGTGCGTAAAGGCCATAGGCTATGCATATTAGTCATATAAATGTTAGAGTCATGGCTCTGTTTTTAACTTACTGACCATTTTTAAATAATCGACTCTCGTTTTAACTTCACGTGTAAAATTAAACCATTTTCGAGTCAAAATTGCACAATTGTAGCTTTTGTAATTTTTTAGATCTAACATAGTAAAAATAAAGTAGGATCACCTGTTTGTATATCTAAGTAAAAAAATGGAAGAGAAACTCAACATCCATCTTAATTCAATCAAAAATGACAAAAGCTAAATCCCCTGATAGGTACGTCACCTTACTTCGCCGCATTTTTCTCCATTTAATTATCTGGTGATGTTTACCGTCCTCTTTGCATAGCCTGGTCACGTGGCAACATCTGGACCAATAACAGCGCAACCTCTGCGCTCTTGTGCGCGTCAGAGTGGCTTTACTCTCTGAGAACCAGTATCTCCTTTTTTCAGTCTCTGGCCTTTTTAAAAAAGAGCCAGAAGCTTCAATGTTGGATGCCGTGCTATGACAACGTCACTGCTCCTCCGTCCTCGCTGGGTCGACCCGTCGGTGATGTTCCTCTACGACAACGGCGGCGGTTCCGATGAAGTGAGCAAGAACATGGAGGGTTTTGCTGGTGGCAACTTTGCTGCGAACCAGTGCAGGAATCTGATGGCGCACCCCGCGTCCTTGGCACCCAGTACGGCTTACCCTTCCAGCGACGTGCCCCCCTCCGGTATGGGCGATCCAGTGAAACAGTGCAGCCCCTGCTCTGCAGCTCAGAATTCCTCCAGCGCGTCTCTGCCATATGGGTACTTCGGTTACCCGTGCAGAATGTCGCATCACAGCAGCATAAAGTCGTGCGGAGCGCAGCCTCCCTCCGCGTATCCAGATAAATACATGGACACGTCTGCCTCGGGCGACGATTTCACCTCTCGGGCAAAGGAATTTGCTTTTTATCCAACTTACCCGTCGGGCCCATACCAACCTGTCCCCAGCTACCTGGACGTTCCTGTGGTGCCAACTATCAGTGCGCCTTCAGAGGCTCGACATGAGTCCCTGCTGCCTATGGAGAGCTACCAACCGTGGACTCTCGCACCCAACGGCTGGAACAGCCAGGTTTACTGCGCCAAGGAGCAGCCTCAGCCGGGACACATGTGGAAGCCCTCCATACCAGGTAGGCTACATCTCCCCAAATGTAGCTTTTACAGGATGGAGCGGTTTGACATGTTAGTGAGTTAGTACACAACAAACAGGATACACAGTGTACAGGGGTGGGAGTATAAATGTCAGTTACTGCGTTACTGTACAGAACAAACAGCACAATTGTATGATAATTTGTTTACCACAGATTTGAAATTATAATGTAACAAAGGGCGTTCAAATGAATTAAGTGGAAAATGGAAGAATGCGCAAAGCTGAGATTTTTTTCTTCTAAAAATTAAAAATATTTAACAATGATGTTATTATTTAGCTTTCATATCAAGCAGCCAGACTTTCCCTGTTGATGTATGAATTTAACTCTTTATTCCACTTAGTAAATATTAAAGTATCTGATTTTAATGTAAAGCAAGTCCAAGTTAGCCACTCAGTTAGGAGCAGGTTTTTATTTGTTGTAGTAAACATATCATTCTGATTTGTTGAAGCCCACGTTTTGAGGCACTTTATGTCAACTTCTTTTGTCTGTTTCCCCCCTCAGACGCAGTGTCTCACGCAGGAGGAGACTCTGGCTCTTATCGACGTGGAAGAAAGAAACGCGTGCCATACACCAAGGTGCAACTGAAGGAACTCGAGCGCGAGTATGCCGCCAATAAATTTATCACGAAGGACAAAAGGAGGAGAATATCTGCTCAGACCAACCTGTCCGAGAGGCAGGTCACGATATGGTTTCAGAACAGACGCGTAAAGGAGAAGAAAATTGTCAACAAATTGAAAACTATCAGTTAGTTGTGTTTTTTTGTTTTTTTTGTTTTTTATATTATGGACAAAATCAATGGGAGATAAACTACTACACACACACATAGACACATACACACGCGCGCGCGTTTGGACACATGGATTGGAACTCCTTCCTGACTGATTCATATGTATGTAGGCAAATGATTTCCCGGAGCTTCTGGAACAAACTTTCCGGGCCCTGTGAACGCCGGAACCCCCTTTTTTCCTGCCACTTGTTGTTAAATATTGTTTTGGGGGCCTCAAGTGGGAGAAAAGAATATATATATATATCTCAGCAGCAGTATGTGTGACTTTTTTTTTTCTCCTACTCTTGGCATGCTCACTCTCAAAGCAGGAAAACTGACCCCAGTTCAGAGAGCTGTGCGCCACCGAGCTACACCTTTATCTCCAAGTTTAACGAGAGTGATAAATGGAAGATTCGCAGGACGTGACCGTGTTATGGATTTGGACCTTGGGAATGTTAAATATTAATCACTCACGGCTTTCCTTTTAAAGCCTACTCACATGCTTAGCTTGTATGAAGTTTAGTCTTTATCATATGAGTCCGTGCTCTCATTCATATCCAATCCACGGTGCAATTTCTTATTATGATGCTTAGATAATCGTCCGGGATATGTGTTCATATCAATCATAGCTTTTATAATGTGTGCGTATTCATGTGGTTGTATATAAGTATATAAGTAAATTCCGGCATGATATCCAGGTTGTGTGTGTGAGTCCAGTATGTCGGTGTTTAAAGTCCGTCCCAATAAAAATATGGACTTGGTTGAATTTTATCCAAAGTATGTTGGAGCCTTGTCATGGCATGAGGCCATATTAATAGTCCAGTGTATATATTTCTACATTATCTTTTTGGGAGAAATTTGTCTTCCTTCGTATGAATTTAAAATATTCTGAGTGTCCAAACACTCGCTGAATGTGATACTTGAGTTTGTCAGTGGTGAAACTGTCTGGTTGTGGGTTTCCTGGGTTTGTAGTGAACTTTATTTGGAGATACTATATACAAATTGTATTTAGCAAATATTTGTACTGAGTAGTAGGCCTCCTTGGGGCTCTGGGAAAAAAGGAAATCAGTCAGTTGAGGCTGGTCTGTGCTGAAATGTGGGCTGACATCGCCATCTAGCGACGACTTTGTGACATGCTGCAGTGGAGAACCAGTGGTCAAATATCCCATTCAGAGCTAAGAGGCCTACTGAAAAATAATAACAGGCTACTAATAACACTAATAAAAAATGACTATAATCATAATAATTATAATTAATTTTACGATGATAATCTCTAAATCAAAGTATCTGAATTTTACTAGAGTGGCAGCCGGAATAAACACACTTGAGAAGAAACGAGTAAAATAATCCTCATTTTTATTAATTTATATTTCAAAATAAACACATTAGAAAAGGTGAAAAAAAATATTCCGCTGTGTGACTGTGCATTAGAAACGACTGCTTAAACATTATGGTTATTACAGGACATTTAATCTTGAAGGACGCTGAGGTGAACTTGTGATTATGAGCATAAACAACGCAACCGAGAAATAAATATTCTAATATATTATCAATATGTATATAAATGTATGTATATGGCTGAATGAATATTATCCGAAAATGTAAATTAATTTGGTTAAAAGCGGGAACGCGGCCTTGTTCGTCCAGTTTGTGTTACGCGCTGCTTCGTTCTTTGTTTCAAACGCGCACAGACAGACAGTTTATCAATCCCAACAACAATCTGTCAGATTATAGTTTAGATTTGTTTTCCAGGGTAAATTCAAAAGTAAAACATATAAAGTGTTGGATTTTTCTTGCGATCACTGTTTTGATTTAGTTCTTTTTAATTTATTTTTTTAAGTCGCTGAATTTAATTCACGCGTCTCTTGGTGCGTTTCCTGTTTGATTTATCGATGTGTTGCATGGACATGTTAGTTATGTTAGTTTCTCTTTTTTTCCCTCTTTTTTCTTTAAAAAAATTATAACGGCTTCTTCAAAATTTTAAGGTGGACTTGAGTTTTAATTCAAAACTATTTATTCTGTATGGATTCTAGCTTTTGCTGTAGCTTTTTAAAAGACGACCCCGTCCCCAGTTATTCGTTGCGCGTAGTGACCGCTATAAAGCGGATGCACAGTGTAAAGATTCACCCTGTAGCCTACAATATTCTCTTTTTGGGAGACAAATTGCAACTGCATCCAGTATTCCACGTGATTTAGCTGCATTGAGTGATTCAGTCTTACTGGCGGTCAAATGTCAGACGTGTAACGTAATCCATGCTTAGTCTGAGGTCCAGCTTCTCTCGCTTTTCCCCCACATATAAAACTGATTCACTTGGTGATGAATTGTTTTAGTTTATTGTATTCTGTGTGTTTGCTTTATGCGGGATTAGTAGCTCTTAGTCGCTTTCGTCCGCTTTCATATTTATACTGTTTACACTAACTAGCCTATTGTGTGTGTGGATGGTATTACGCACGGAAATATAATGGATTAAATTATTCTGAAAATTTCATTTAAACTATAAATCCTGTCCTCGGACATTATTATTATTATTATTATTATTATTCTTATTATTATTATTATTATTATTATTATTATTGTGGTCATAGAAGTAGGATAATTAAAAGATCGAGTTATCCAGTTGCGTACAAATGGGCTTTTGTTTTCTGTCTTTACTATCTGAAATCATTGTGCCTATCTTTTTAAATTTAATGTCTTGTTTAAAGAAGCCATTTTCCCAAACGTTTCAAATCATATTTTCATGCAGGCCCATGAATATAAGAGTTAGATTTACTAGTGATTGCTTACTTGTTTCCTAGTTGTGTAAAAATCGAGATAAAATCATCCAGAAGCCCAAACAAACTGGATATTTTGAATTCCTTAAACTAAAAGGCTTAATTGTGAAGTATTTTGAAGCGGTGAGCAGTCGCATATCTTGCTCTCATGACACGCACATGTCCAGCTGGCTGCTTCAGACAAACACCAGACGGATTGTGAGCGAGATGAACGTCCGCGAGCACGGAATGCGCCGTTGCTAAGCGCCCACGTTTCCTGACGTCACACGGCGGGGCGCGCACGTGTTCGGCAACGAGCTCTGAGATGGGAGAGAAGAGAGATGTCTCACTGCTCTGTGCATCCTCCAGTCTTTCAAAAAAAAATGAAAAAAAGGCGGAAGCGCTGGAGCTGAGTGAAAGCTCATTGGCTGAGAGGCAGCAACACAGGCTCTTATTGGCTCTTGAGAACCAAAACAAGCCCTCAAGTCCCGCCTACAGCCTGAGACCTAACGTGACAGTCCAAAGCTCACAGCGCAACGCCCCGCCTATTCCTCTCCGCTCTCTGAGACATCTTTGATTGGACAGCTCATGGACGGGAGCAGGAACAGACTGGAGGCTGAACTGCGTCTCTGGTGTTCAAGAATTGAATTATGCTGCCACACTAAGGAAAAACAGTGAATTACAGTTCATGTTGGAGTTTAAAATTGGCTACATTAACCTATTTTTATTACAAAAAATAACAAAATTTAAAAAATGCTACTTGAGTTTCATGCATCATTCACATTTATTCCCGAATGAGTGCACAAAGTAAAGTCAAATCAAAGTGGCAGTCTGTTTGGATGCGCTTTGAAAAGACAGATATTTTAAAATCTGTGCAACTTTACTGTCCAGTTCTCAACAGAGAAAATGGTCACGTAAAAAAAACAAAAAACAAAAAAAACAAAACAAAACAGAAACTGCCATCATTTTTGTTTCTTTCTTCTTCTTCTTATTTTTTTATGTTTGCTATGAAATAACAATTAAATGTCAGTTAACTACTCGTCAGATCATTCAGATTCAATCCAAAAACTGTATTATCCTCTAAAGGAAGCAGTGCATAGAATATAAATCCACATTTCCAGGGAGCAGTATGTCTCTCGCCTACCTGACAGACGTGCTGAGCACAGACAGGGCCACCAATGGGCTTTGCTCTTTACATTGACCTTCGCTGTCTCTGTGCGTAATGGAGGCGAGGCCCTGCAACCTTCAGCCGCTCGACAATGCAGCTCTGGTCAAGCTTGAAAGCACGAGTTTGGAAGATAATCTTCGTAATACAGCACAAAGACCTCAGCAGACATAAGCTTATCCGACACCGTGACAGCTGTCAAATAGAAGCACTTGACCGAGATTATGTGAAAGCCTCCTCCGTGTCCCAGTCGGCGCCTTATTCGTCGAGAGACGAGATTTTTTCCTTTCCTGGTATCAGATCATCTCATTTGGCCTGAAATATAAATGCCAAATAATTTACTGTGTTCATTTTGGAAGCCTGTGTAGACTTTGTATGTTTTAAAAGAGAAGTACGCAGCGAGCATGTGGGGGGATTAGAAGGATCGTGTGTGTTTGCTGCTTCTACGTAAACACAGTTTAAACACAGAATATTCAAGAATAAACAGAGACTTGCAGAACATATAACAGATTTTGTGCAATAGATTGTACTTGAACTGTGGGCCAAAACTTGTCTGACTCTCTAACGAAAAGTGTTTCCAAAAAGCGACATAGACGTTGTGGAAACGGGCCTGTGTGTGTTTCGGGAAATGTTTTTAACAAAGTGCTGTAACCTCTTTAGAATAAACGAATAGGAGATAGTTTAACACTTTCCCAAAATTAGAAAAAAAAGACTAAAATCAACAGCTTTTTTTTTTTTTTGAGATGGCACAAATTATTATTTTCATGATTTAACGGCCAGAAGAGCCAATAAGACTGAAATTGTTAAATGTTATTATCTAAGTCGTGAGATTCGCTCATCTTTAAATAAAATGTGATGCATAAACGCGCGGCAAAAATTAATATGAAACAATATTTGATGCTGGTAAGATGTGCGCATGCAAAAGGCAGGAGCGAAAATCAGAATTTAAGGTCGAACTTTGGTTGAATTTGATTGTGAAGACGACAACGTCAATTGAGGATGCGTCCAAATATATTAGATCTAATAACAATGTAGATTTTAAACTGTGTTTATAGCCGAGATATGGAGAAATAAAAGACGAAAATCCTGCTTCGGGTGATTAAAAATCGCACTGCAGATGTCGACGGAAACATTTTCCAATAGTGAGCAGCTAACGATTGTTAAATATTCCGTTTTATCGTGTTTGGGAGATCACTTGTAAAGCGTTTGGTGAAGAAAAGATCTAGAGCACTTATATATATAATATATTTATTATCCAGTGTATTCAAGGCAGAAATGCGCGATAAAACAGTCTCGATTCGGCTCTTTAGCTTCTTAAAGGTGCAAGAAATGTCCTTTTTTTTGCGCATTCACTCAACTTCAAATCTAAGGCTTTTAGTGTCTAATGATCTGAATGTATTTTTGTTCAACAATTCCTCAAACTATCAGCAGCAAATGCACAAATAAGTCAGTAGAATTTCCAGACGCAGTAGCCCATTTTTGTGCGTTTTTGGTTCCTTTTATAAATCAAGTAGAACCTGTATCCCTACACTTGAATTTCAACTTAATTCTTCTGGTAATTCTTTGGCCTTTTTGCTATTTTCCTTTGTTGATGTTCATATATTGCCCTTCTGAAGTCCAGTTTGTGTTCCTTTTGTCCAGGCCCGCTCCTCCTGACGCCTCGTTTCCCAGGATACCCTCTGCAGGCTAATCCAGCTTTGTGATTCTTCCCCTGGTTTGCCAGATGTGCTCCCGTTGACCGTGGAGTTGGTCAGTTTCCCTGCATGGCCCCTGTGTGGTCCGCCTGGCCCCTCTGTCGTCGCCATCGCTGTCGGCCTACATTTCTGTCACCTGTGGATAAATCAACAGTTGTTCGCTGAATCAGGTTCACTTTTTTCCCCCTTTACACATACATATTCCCGCTCGTTTAATTGCGCACTAAATGCAAACTCTGATTGTTTCATGTTTCAGTCTGATGGGTTTATAATCCCCCCGCAACTGTAGCCAGCAACATGATAACGGCTGAGCCAAGACCATGTACAATTCAAGTTCAAAAACACTTTATAAATGTATACATTTCAGATGTTTTGCACAAGTAAACACCCACATTTATAGTTTGACTTAATGCTTTGGCAAAAAACCCCACGTATTATAATTATTTTTATTCATTATTTAACCCAGACTGATCTATGCTTTGTTTTGGTTCTCAATCACTGAACCGCTTGCAAAACTCCCAGTTTACTAAAGTCGTATTTTGTGATCTCTTAATGAACATATAAGAATATGCTCATTAAAAGTCACATTTGGCACCCGTCTTCTCATTGTATCATCAGACTGCTGCTTCGGCCTCCTGCTCAGCTCGCTATACTAAAGACAGGGTTTTTTTTCATTTTGAGAGAATCCAGTCAAAAGATGCTTTGAGGCGCAGGTGTGGTGGCCCATTTTTGCAACCATAAAATGAAAACAAAAACAGCCTGTAGTAAAGCTCTGGGCTTTTTATCCCGCTTGAAGACTTAAACTACAGGAGGTTTCTTTTGCAAGACAGTGAATGCTCCTATTTAGCCCCCTTTACTGCCCACAGGCCTACCTGACGTGGCGTTAAACTGTACTTTCAGATCCTCCCCACACTTGATTGTTTACTTGTTGTCTGACAAGGTTTTATGGCGCACGGATTGGGCTATCTACATGTCGCATTCTCTTCCTGACAAAACCAAGCTTCTATCAGCCCAAAACAAGGCTCATTCTCAATTTAAAGTAAACTCTCACCTAACATCCACGATTTCCTTCAATTGTTTAATCTAACAAATAAAAGGTAAATTCAGAGTGTTTTATATGCATGCGTAAAAGTGTGTGAAAAAAAAGTACAACACTGAGAGAGAGCAAACCGTGTCCTGTGTGAAATGCACTGATTTGTGTATCTCGGTGTCAGAACTACGAAATATTGTCTTTTGTTTAATTATTACTAAAAAGGTAAGAAGACTGTCAATTAAATAATTTGTGTTTTATGCTGTTTTTTTGCCCATTATTCAAAATTTTTTTAACTGCATATTGGATTTCATACGGTGCGCAGGAAATGATCACATTTAGGGGTTTGATGAGCAAAAGCCTCCTATGCAATATCCTGAGTGTGTTGTTAGTATCATTCTTCTGGAGCAACTGTTTACATGCAATCTAACGCAGTACCATTTAAAGGCCTACATCTGATACACTATTAGTGCGAAGTTGAAGTTCATTTGGCTTCTCCTTTGCTTGTAGTTACAGGCTCACATTATCAACTAATCTTGTAACCTAAAGCCTGCGTAAATGCAAAGCCAATTATAGGAACTCCATCCGGGGCACGGCGGGCCCTTTGCTCTCTGTGAAGGACCCTCTCCCTCCCCCGAACTTGAAGTCGACCGTACAGACAAAGCTTTGGCTTTGAGAGCTTTTACGCAGCGCCAGACATGTTTTGCTGAGGAAAAACAGCACAAGAAGGATGGCCATAGGATCCACACAACGACTTCCTTTAACAAAAAACACATTTGACATAAAATAGGCTTTCAGCCTGTCTACTTTTTTCAGAAAATTTGTTTTAAATTTAACAAAGTTTCCAATAATTTGTTGACACTTGGTTAAGACATAAGCTTATTGATTGTAAGAACAAATCTTACCTTAGCTGTTCACTGACGTGTTTCTATATCGTTGAAATTCCTCAGCTGCTGACTTTGAGTCCGTGTAGGTGGCGACTTCCTATCACGCTTGGCCAGTTTTGTGGTGTCTGTCTGGCTTGGGGAAAAAGGCGCAGTAGAATACTATAGCAGCTATAAAAACGCAGGTCTGTGCAGAGCTGGCTTTGGTTTTCCTGGGCATCCTGTCCTCAATTACAGCTTAAAAGCTTCAGCACAACTCGTAGAATTTGTCTGGATTGACTGAGAGGCGGAGCGTGTGGTCGCAGAGATACTGGAGTTGTTTGTGTCCCTACAATTTATCCAAATAAAATGGCCTGTAAGCGGGACGGTTCATGTCAGTCTGACTGCTAGGTTTTTTTTCTCCTGTTTTGGTACACTCACAGGGCGTTAGATAGGACTTGCACAGTATTAGTATATGTGATATTTCAAGGTTATGTTTCACATGTGGCATCAGGAACCCTATGAATCCCTATATGCACTTCGGGCTGTGGGGCCAGACCAGCCTTGGCGGTCTTAATCCGAGCTCAGGTCTCTCATTCACAGCACATTAGAGTCAGGTTGCAGCCTCTCCAAAACAAGCTCCTCGGTGGCCTCAGAGCAGCGAGCCGGGGAATGTGCACTGGGGCATGTTTACCAAATCAAATAGCAGAAATGCATTTCAAAAAAGTCTCCACATTTGTTATCTTAATTTATTTAAACTTCTAACGGGAGGACATGTTTGCTCCACAAATATCTGCGTTTTCCGTTTTAACAATTTATCGCCTCGAGATGTTTTATTATTCACAATTAGTATTTTAAAATACATTGCAAGAGATACTGTAGCCAAAATATCTCAAGCTGTAAAACTGTAAAATATGCCTGCAAATATTTTTAAAATTCTGTAACACATATTCTTTTTAGAAATGATATTTTCGTCTTTGAGTTTGTGATGTTGATGCGGTTTACGCAAATGTGTATTCGGCATGGGAATAAATATAAAACAATGTGGAGATTAAAATTCATCAAAACAAAAAAGTATCTTACAAATTTCTGGAAGCTGTTTTCTTGCTGAAAAGCGCACATTTGAATAGATATATGCACCTAAATGTTGCTAAATAGCCGTGCGTAAAAGCGAAGCGGAATGAAATGTTTCGCTTTTTGGAGCTCCCAGTGAATTTATAAAATGTTAATTTAAAGCTAAACTTAGCAACGGGACGAGTTTCTTTTAAAAATGCAACAATTTTATTCCATCAGCAACAACTTCATGATTTTTCGGACAATTGAAGCAGACTGTGAAGTGACTCATGGCGACAGAATTTAACCTTCAGTTGTTGCGTACTTTCCTCAACAAGCCTGTGGTCTTTCCTGTGAGGTATGTGTTGGTTTCTTCTGTTATTGTGATTAACAAGAAAATTTTTACAATAGTTTAAATGGCTGTTATTCTCAAGATTACAATTTAGTATGTCCAATTGCGCAAAGTTTTATAGACGCCAAAATTTCATTGTCCGTGTTTGCCTGAAACTTGGAGTCAGTTCACTACATTCTATGAATTTTAAGGTCGTCTCTAGTATTTATTTTCCCCAAATTTCAGTTTAGTCGTAAGCTGATGGTAACGCAAGGCTGTAGCAGTTGAAACATTAGCCGCTACTTTGAACATGACCCTGATAACCAAATGCCCACTGAGCCAAATGCTATGTTGTAAACCCACCAAATGATGATGACTAAGACATTTCTAAAAGCAGCCTTTAGAGATAAGCTCGCTGTCTCCTTCCTCTAATTCAACTCTGTATTATATGGGCATAGTAATGCTCCTTTAGTTAATATTTTTACCATCTAGGGTCACTACAACTTAGTAAGCAGAATCTTTTTGTTTTCCATGCGTTACAGGCTGTGTATATATATTTTCAAAATAGGAACACTTGAAAATATACACAAACATTCATTTTTCCAAGACAGACTGAAAAGAACATGGAAGCGCACAAAGCACTTGGGAAGTTCATGTTAATATTTTGAAAAAAAATCTTCAATTAAAATCCTTCTTTTCTTTTTTAACAGCCATCATCCAAATATAGTTTTCCGTCTCCTGGCTTCGTTGCATGTAAAGGAATTCATTTTTGAACCGACGTGACTATAAACCACCAATGTCAAGCTTTAGGACACACAGCAGTCATGTCTCTTACACTCCTACACACTCTTTCTCTTTTCTACACACCCACACGAGAACACACACACACACACACACACACACACACACACAGCCTGAAAATCTGTCAATTTCTGCCGCGTGGTCACGTGACCTCCTCCTCCGTGGAGTGGATGGAGATGGCTCTCCACGTCAGCTTACGTCTCCAAATTTCTGCTTAGCGAACCTGCTTCAAAGAGGCAAGAGGCACGGCGCTTCAGAGCCATGTTCAGGGCGGTTATAGAGGAATCAAAGCCCAACATAGAGTTATAGAAGAGGGTGAACTACGATGATGGATTTTGACGAAAGGGTCCCCGTCGGATCGAACATGTATTTGCCCAGTTGCACTTATTACGTGTCTGCGGGGGCAGATTTCTCCGGTCTTCCCTCGTTTTTATCCCAGTCCCCGTCCACCCGCCCCATGACATACTCCTATTCCTCTAACCTGCCGCAGGTCCAACCCGTCAGAGAGGTGACGTTCAGGGACTATGCAGCCATTGATGCGTCCGGTAAATGGCCGCACCGGGGGAACTTGCCCCAGTGCTACCCGAGCGCGGAGGACATGGTGCACCGGGACTGTCTGTCGGCGCAAACCGCCGTCGTAGGGGACATGTTTGGTAAAAACAGCCCCGCAGCCGCCGCCGCTGCTTACCACCACCACCACCACCACCACCATACAAGCGCCGGCTCCGCTGCCACAAATTTCTACGGGAACGTGGGCAGAAATGGCGTGCTGCCACAGGCTTTCGACCAGTTTTACGAGACGGCGTACGGGAACGCGTCGGAGAGCTCTTCCGCGAATGGCTACTCAGGGGACAAAACAGCGACCAAGCCGCCTAGCTCTGCGCCGGAGGACGCACCGTCTTGCCGGGACACCGAGGCGAAGGAGCAGCGGGATGAAACAAGCAGCCCAGAGTTATCTTCCGGCAACAATGAGGAGAAATCCAGCAGCAGCAGTACGTATTAAAGTCAGCGCCTTGGTTATGAGAGAAAGTTTGCAATCTTGCGCGCTGCTGTTAAAAATTTTATATGCTGTTTTATAAGCATATAAGGTTTATAGAGGGCCTGTAGACCCCCCCACCCCCCAACAAAACTTTGTTATAAACTGCAGGATCACGTGTTTGGAATTGAAATTGGCCGTGAAAGACATCAGGCCGGTTATTTTTCTCTAACACTCCCTGACGTTTTCCCCCAAAAGCACTGAGATATGAATATGAGTTCCGATAGAGACATGCGTTGATTCCATTTATTATGAACGCGCTTGTTTCACGGTTTCTTAGCATTAAAAGAGCCCTTGCATGTAATGAGGGTGGTGCCTCTGCTTTAAGGTTTAGCACACATGAGCCCTTGTGTTAAAGCTATCATGGAGTTTGTGTTGTAGATTTTCACTTTATGTTTTCTGTAAGTAAAAATAGTTTCATACAAACTGTCTATCCCAGCGCATTCTCGTTTACCTGTAGCTACTAGTTGCTTATATTTTAAAGTGAACTTGTTGTTTTCATTTGCTAGAAAAGGTCAAAGCCCAAGTGTATTGTCTAGCGAGCCAGCAGCGAGTGGTTTGGTAATCTTTCCAGTGTAATATAATATCAGTATATATGACACTTGAAATGTTCAAATGGGAAATATGTTATTAATGCTTTATGTCGAGGAAATCCGCTCATGCGTAATCTGGACACCATTCAAGGCGTGTAAATCTTTTTCTTGAACATAGTCATGGCTAATTTGAAATGTGTATATTTCCAGTGACCGGCTTCTTTCTGTACTCTCCAGGTGGACAGAGGACCCGCAAGAAAAGGTGTCCTTATTCCAAATATCAGATCAGAGAACTTGAACGAGAATTCTTTTTCAGTGTGTACATAAATAAGGAGAAACGGCTGCAACTGTCTCGGATGCTCAACCTCACCGACCGACAAGTAAAGATTTGGTTTCAGAACCGTCGCATGAAGGAGAAGAAACTGAACAGAGACAGATTACAGTATTATACGTCTAATCCTCTGCTTTAGTGGCCACAGCAGCACCGCCACAGCTCCAGCACTGCTCTGCTGTGGGCCTGGCTACGTTTACAGACTGGCTGACTCTCCCCGGCTGTGACTCGCCCAGTGTACATTGTGTACCACAATGGCCGCGACAGATGTAACAACACAGCTCAATGGTTAATTTCAAGTTCGAGGACAACAGTACCCCGTGATCTGAAATACCTGAAGAGCGAGGCATGAATTAAGACAGTCTGTGGACTTTGATTTCGCTCCTCAGACATAGAAACTGATTTTTGTCATTGCCAAGACTGTGCTTGCGAAGGCCCATGTTAATATTGTGATTCACAGACGCCTTGTTTATTTTTCTTTCACGCGGGCAACACAAAACTTTGCCACTAATTAGTCACTAATTGACTGGTCTAGTGTATTTTGTAATCAAAAGATTTATTTGACTTTTTTTTTTTTCTTTTTTCTGTTTTTAAAATCAGAAAAAAATGGTGGTTTTTAGGCTGATGGCGAATATGTGACTTTAATAGACTCGCCGAATCTATTGTATATTGGTGTGACCAAATGAGTCCGAACGGATGAGAATCATGTGTTTCTGTTTTGTGTGCTTATTTATTTTGTAGCCCACTCGATTACTATCCCCTTTTAATGTCACGGCTATCCAAGTCAAAGTCCATTATTAGCCCAGAGGCAGGCGATTGGGATTCTAATGCTGAGTGTGAGCTGACCTCAAAACGAGCTTTTGTCGTTTTTCCAGTAGCCTGCAGAATAAGGGCGGAGTATTATTTATGTTTTTGCGTACCTGTCAACAGCCAAATCCAGTTTGTCCTTTTTTTTTTTTCCTTTTTTTTTGATTTTCGGAGACTATCAGTTGAGCATAAACAATGCAGGCCAAACCAGAGAGATAAGCTTGTCCAGTGGATCCGTGTGGAGTTGCACTGAGGTACACGCCCAACGTATATTCACACAGGTAACCTACACATGCAGCGGACCTCTTTGGTCGGACATTGGATTACATTTTTTTTCTTCTCATGAACCGTGAACCTTGGGTACTTTCAGTATAAAAAAGATAAACACAAAATGCTGCATTTTCAAGTGTGCTGTCAGGGCACGGCTGGTCAGGGCCATCGCATTGAATCAATTGCTTGGTTATGCCCAAACTATTGTGTATTATACTATATTTCCAAATAAAAAAACTAATGAAAAGATTACTGAAAAACAGCTTCTGCGTTGTCATTGTTTTGTTTGCGCTTTTCCTTTTTTAAAAAACAATACGCGGTACCACATATTGCCGTTCTAAAAATACCCGCATGTGGAACATTTTACGCACGGAAGATCAAAACATTAAACTCACGCTTACAACAGAATTGTCACAATTAGATGCCTGGGTCTGTGGCAAACAATTAAAAGCACCGAAGTGCAGTAAATTTGAAGACTCATTATGAAGCCACCAAACTAATAGACACACGCACATACACAATCTCACCACTGCAAATTAAACATTTTTTTTAATGTCTGCTTTTATTTCTCCAAATAGAGTTAATAAAGTCACACTTTTAATTAAAATGTGCCATTACTTGTGCAGTAATATCGTCAAATGGAGTTAAATGTTTGATTATAGGGCAGAGATATATCATATATAAATAGACAAACTAAAAAAAAAAAAAGGTTTCGGTCTTGTGCTCTCAAATTATGTTTGCACTGTTGTGTTCAATTATTTTGAACCACGTCTTATAGTACTTCAGCTTAGAAATTTTCCAACTCTTGCATTCTGTCTTCAGGAAATCTTTGCTATAGGTTCACTGTCGATAATTCCACCTTTATCTATCTCTGTAACATTTATTGTTGCCAAACATTCAGCATTGCGCCATGTACACTTTGGTTTCTCTCTGAGTGTTTCTCTGTCTGTGTGCGAACTGTCATTTTGCTGATTGGCTTTGGAAACACTCCTCCAGCAGCAGTCTCCTTTGGCGAGGGTCGCCATATTTGCTGTTGTTATCACTGTGTTTATGAGAGCTAGCCGCAGCGCATTGGCGTTCATATATGACAGTCAAAAGGGCCATAAACGCGGGGAGAGAGGCTGAAGTTTATGGTTGCCTCTCTCTGCCATAGTCGGGCCTTGCCTTGCGCATCCTTTACTGCGCGCTGGAATTCCGTCCCTAATTACGGGACATCCTCCCCGTTGCCGCAGCAACGCGGCCATAAAAGCTGTCTGAGAGTCTGGAGCATTTGTACAATTGGAGTGCAGTGCAATAAACCGTCTGAGACCCAAGGTTATTAACTGTGTTACCAAGGAGGCGACAGCAACGACAGGGAGCGGACGGATAGGAAAAGCCTCTGCTCGCTAGCTGCATCGACTACATTTCAGAAGCTTTTCCCCCTCGTGTGGTTTATCCACCTCGAATCAGTTTAGTGGAAACGGCTGCACACTGGATTCGAGCCTCTTACCACCGGGCGGCGCTATTGGGACCAATGTCATGGCCTTGGATCTTTTGGTCTCTCAAGCTCACTTCAAATGCACGCAGGTAAAAGTTGTCAACAAAGCCTGGAGCTTGAATAGTTTGCTCAGTGGAGAGAAAAAAACAAGCTTTTGTAGCTCGCATTCAGCTGTTTGTCTCGTCGTCTTGCATGCAAAGCTGGCTAGATTGTGATGGGAGTCGTTTTGTGTTTAGTTTCAACATTTCTCTGTGGTGCCCCGGGCCGTGCGGTACTGAAAGTCTTCCTGGGGGCCCTAATAAGGCAACACATCTGTGCCAAGACTTCATGCTGCATGTGCTATTCATTTTGCTGAGCTAGAGCTTTTTAATGGTTCAAGTATAGCATAGCCGACTTGTACCTGGAGAGATCTGCAGCCCCTTTCAGTCTAACCACAAGTGTTTTGTGTTTGGAAAAGCCTCCCTTAATTATTCAGAATGGACAGAGTGAGTGTCTGAACGATACATCAGTAAGCAGTGGGTGCTGCTTGGCAAACAAATGATTTCATTTTTCAAACAGTTTCTCATCCCAATGCAGCTAATCCTAAAGCAGCTGGCTTCACTGCTCATTCTTCTTCCTCTTCAAAGAATCTGCAGAAAACATTTGACGTCCTTCCAAAAGGCATTATTGTCCGTGCGTGCCAAAGCAGTTATTAGAAAAGTCGATTTGATTGTGATAGAGCATGAGCAGCAATCGCGTCCCCCTCTTTTTTTTTCTCTTCCTGTCACACAGAGCTGCACCAGGAGGCTATTCGGTGTCAGTCCAAGTGGCGAGTGGCTATTCTGGACCCTAATGCGTGTGGACCGAGTCTTGTTCTCCTTTGTCTCTCGTGAAAAATAAATGCTTCCGCTGGATGTAATAAAACGCCGCATTATTGTTCATAACTGCACTCGGGACGAACATGATACGACTCAAACGGCCTCTTCGGCCACGATTATATGGGCCTGATCAAAGCCAGTGGTCAGAGTAAACTGTTTTCAGGATATAATAGCCGGGCAGCTGTGAAAATGAAGATTTAATAGCTACAATTAATAACTGTAACACAAAGATATCGATAGGCCCCCGTGCCAGTACAACATCATGAAGTGTGCGGGCCAAAACAATTTAATACGGGGTGCACATAATTAATTGATGTATTTAGTTTCCTTACTGGCTCATATGTCCCATAAGGAACAGGCCACTGTGGGGAAAAGTACAAAGGTTTTGGAAGTATTGCTGCTAGTTTGTCTGTCTTTAATAGAATACATTTTTTTGTGGATCTTTTTATGTTTTGGAGGAAGTTACCAAACGCGCACCAACGCTCGGCGCACGGCCTTTATCTTGAAATATCTAGTTCCGCAGAAAAATACTCTTTAAAAAATAAATATCTACAATATATCTTTTGAATTTCGGAACAGGTTATTTTATTATATTCATATACGCATAAATAACCTTACAACCAACTTCAGTCATTTAAGTCATTTGAAATATGCGCGTCCTGAGCAGCTGCGATTGACAAATGTCCACCGTCGGCGCGGTAAAAGTGTAAGCCAGTGTGCATAAATGAGCTGTCAATGAGAGAGTTTGAGAACCTAAATGGGCTCAATTTATGAATTTCTCCCAAATTTCCCCATTTCAGTACAACAGGCTGCAAACAAACCCGGGGGGCGAGCGGCCACCTGGGCCTGGTAATGGCAAAGCTGGCCAAGATTAACTTCAACCTGGAGAGAGCAATAGAGTGCACATGGCCAAGGACACGACGAGATGGAAGGAGAGTTTTATTGTGGCCCTTATTGCCCCAAATTGGACCGACAGGATGGCTTGTATGTGGAAGCTTTATGTCTGCGTTACTGTGACACACTGGGACAATTCCCTTACTGCACCGTGATCAGTGTTTTGGCGGATTAGCCAAAATTAAGTTTGTATGCTGAGCTCAATTTGGAATTTTTGCAGTCTATAAGACAGACAGATAATTATTGCGGTTCAGCAGAATTACATGGAATACTTGTAATGTTTAAACGAAGGCGCATCATGGCTTTTAACCTGTTTGTGTTGTGCGTAATGACTATTCGAATAGAGATGAACTCCTCTCCATGTCCCAAATGAGTAGAAAAAAATACACAGAAATGCAAACGCTACTAACACACTCTCTAATTTTAAATAGATAAAGGGGGAAAAAAAGTGTTCTTGGTTAAATGTGAAATATACAATTATGTGCACATAACTTTTATCTTCAGCTAAGAAAGAAGCTACATAAAGACGCTCTAAGTCTTTGTTTTTCCTCGGGGGGTAACTGCATGTCCTATTAGACGGAGTATTTCAAGAATTTCGCCTTTAAATGCTTAAATGATTCTTCAAATAATGGATGAATTATTTTGCACATCAGTTTGGTTTTCGTTACTGTCTTTAACTGCTTTTACTTGTGACAGGGGATTTCTCTGCCGCTGTTTACGCGCAGGCATAGCTTTCCTAATCCGAGTAAATTGCGTAATTTATCACCAGTACAAACCCTACGATTAAAAATACTTACTGTATGTTTGATTTAATACAGTCATTTAGAACAAGACAACCAAACGACGCAGCCTTAGATTGACATTAACTGCTTTAACTTGCGTAAAAATACTTAAACAAAAAAAAAAAACAAAAAAAGGGAAAAAAAATCCTTTGATATCACTCCATCTGTAGGCAACAGTATTCTTAACACATTTGCTTTTAGTGCTGAATAGCTCTGACTGTCTTCAAGCAAAAGGATGCACTTTATAAAACGGCTTTTTGCCAAGTCATTTTGCCAAAGGCGAATTCTCCCTACAGTTAAAAAGACTTTATTACCACTAACTGCATTGCTTTGTTATTTTATGTCTTTGTTGGTGGGTTTCAGCAGCCCTATACTTTTAAACTTGATTTGCCACCTTGAGGCCAAATCCTAATGTAAAGGAGCGTTTTAGTGTTTGAAGCGAAGAGGAGTTTGATCATTTCTGGTTTTATTTTTTTGCACTTACGCCACTATGACTTGACTGCTTTTATTTTCGAGGCTTGGGGTTTTCTAAATCTGATGCTTCTGACTGTGTTGCACCTATTGTTGAGCTTTGTGGTGACACTTTATTTGCATGGTGCTTCAGACATCATTTGGTTATTTATAGCGCTGAAAAAATACTTCCGACTCTCGTTTCAATAATGCATTCATGAATGGCATCCTTTGAAAAAAACAAATATGTATTTAAAAACTTTGAATCGTGTCGGACCTCGCCCCTGCTGTACAGGGTGGTGCATTAAGGCGAGGTGAGGGAACACACTGATTGCTGTGCTGTCTTCTTTCTCTGCCTCAGCTCCATGATGGATATCGTTCCGACTGCTACGTAGCCACAGAGTGGGAGGGACTGCCCATCTTCCAGCATTTCCATTGGTTTTACAGTCCGCTCGGCGGAGAGGGGGGGTGCCTCTAATCATATCCAGCATGTTTTGCACAAGAAATGTCAGCCAGAAAGGGCTATCTTCTCCCTTCGCCAAAATACACCACAATAATGTCATGTTCGGACAGCCCGTCAGGAAATGCGTTTTTAGTGGATTCTCTGATCAGTGGCCGCACCGAGAGCAGCGGAGGTCACTACACTGGGAGCGCGGTGTGCGTGCCTCATAGCACTGCTACAGAAGTGCCTTACGGACTACACAACTATGGATACTTCCCAGGTATGGGTAAGAGGAGCGAGGTGGGTCCCCAAAACATGGTTTCCGCCTCAGGTGCGTACATGTCCAGCATGGAAATGTGGATGGACGCGCAGAGGTCATGTCGAATGGACCAAGAGCACCCGGTAGGTCCCCAGGTCGCGCCCTGCTCGTTCCCGCAGAATATTAAGGAAGAGAGCACCTACTGCCTGTACGAGCAGCCGAAGTGCCCAAAAGCCTCCACCGCCGAAGATCTTACATATTCAAGGTTAACTACAGCCGGCCTGGGGTCGAGTTCTTGTACAGTTACCGATGGCGGCGGAGGCGGCGGGGGCTCAGTGCCTGTGCCGGGCTACTTCCGCTTGTCTCAGACGCACGCACATTCTCATAAACTTTACAACACCAACGGCCCCCAGTCGAACCCTTCCCATTCTCATTTTGGCCTACACCCCACTGCTCCCGCTCGCTTCCACACGCCACCAACTTCGACTTCTGCTCCAGCCACGGCGCAGGAGGGCAGGAACACCGAGGAGCCCGTGTCCTCGGGAACCGCAGACCTGCAGGCTCACGCTGCGTCGGGGACCGAGGAGGCGCGCGACTCTTCGGATGGAGAAGCGTCCTCAGCAGACGAAGCAGAAGACAATGACAAAGACAGACCAGCGAAGGCCAATAAAGGTAAATACACTTCATCCTAAATGTGGTCTTGCACTGTTTTGTTGGCATACAGGTAGACTGACGCTTTTTAATGGCACCTGTCAAGTTTTATTTTACTGGTTAGGCTGCAGTGACAAGAAGGACGCAGGACTGTAAACATTACATTTGCATATTGCTTCTTGATCTAACAAGACAAGATTGTGTATTAGGAATGCACTAAAATCTGCTTTTTTTGCCCAAATACGTCCGTAATTGTAATGCGTAAAATTGAAAAATGAGCCAGTTACTACAGAGGAAAGCTTTGATTTGGTGTCCAAACCTACAGTGTGATACGACATTAAGAACCTAACTTTAAGTAAAGCAACACAATGTGTATTAAATACTAAAAACCATAGTCTGTGTTTCTTTTGCCCGCTGCGTAAATATTAGTTCAAAGGCCCACTTGTATTACTGTAGGCCTGTTTAGAATTTCTGTGCCGTAATGTTTCTATAATTTCACTTCATTTATGATACTAAAATAACATTTCTGTTTCTCTGTACCACTGGTAGAAAATGTTATATGCAGTGTTATTATATCTGCTACAAGTCTGGTGAGTCTGACAAAGAGACCATACATTACGCACAAGGCACACACACAAACAAATACGCGCAAACAGTTAAGCCCCTATTTACCATTTATAAGCAGTAAAAACAATGAAAACATAGTTTATAACAAAGTATACTGCACCATACGCAGGTATGTTAAGTGTTTATTGATGCACATTGCTGCAGCAACTTCTCCAATGCAGACATATTTGTAATATTACAACAGTGGTAAAATAGCCTTTAAGTAAAGCAATGTTTTCATATATTCTTATTCTCCATCTGGTTATACTTGACCTATGTGTATGTACAGGAGTGGCTGTTGACAAGCAGGCTACAATATAAATACTTACATCTGCTTACTGCTAGCCTCCCTTTTAACGTGTCCAAATGTTTAAATACTGCTTATTGATACTAAATAAGAGGAATTAAAGCAAAGTGCTGCCTGTTACTCTCATATGTGCGTAAAACAAACATAAATACCAACACTACTAGATGTTTGTTCTCGTTTTCTGTCTCACACACAACACAGTCCCTCATGTTGCAGTGCGTAAAACCCTCTATCTGCCATTTTCTTTAGGAGACTCAAAAAGTGAAAACACGGCCAACTGGCTGACAGCAAAAAGCGGCCGTAAGAAACGGTGTCCATACACCAAGCACCAGACACTAGAGCTGGAGAAGGAGTTCCTCTTCAACATGTACCTGACCCGAGAGCGCCGCCTAGAGATCAGTAAAAGCGTCCACCTGACGGACAGACAGGTAAAAATCTGGTTCCAGAACCGCAGGATGAAACTGAAGAAAATGACGCGAGAAAACAGGATCCGGGAGCTCACCGCCAACTACGGATTTTCGTGATGAACGAGGTGATTTTACATTGAGAGAAAAAAAAAGAAAATAGGCAAAAAATCAGTGATCTCCCCCCTCCTCCTCATCTCCACCCCTCCCTCAACACTTTGTCCACACAATGACTCATTTTGCTGTGGGGTGCAACTTTTTCTTTAATTTCCAGACACGCTTAATGTCAATGCATCGTCCTCTGTGAGCTACTGAGAAAAGAAAAGGAAAAAAAAAAAAAAAACAACTGAATGTTATTGATTCTGTTTGATTGTTTTCTGATATTGTGTTTTTGTATTGTTCCTGTCACCTCTGTCGTATGGTTGGATAGTGTTGTCAGTGGAGTTAAATCAGTGCAGTTTAAAAAAAAAAAGATAACTAAAAACCCCAGTTGTGCCCTGGAAGGTGGTTGAAATTGTCCATTTTTGCCCCACCGCTGCCCAATAATCCTATATCTAAATTTAGCCCAACAATTATGAATTTATTTTATTTTAATTGGATTTGCATGGTATAACATTTTAATACGTTTTTATTTTAGCAAATTTAAACCACTCTGGAATATAATGCCCTTATATCACCAAGGGAAAAATAATTCACCCTTTGACCATTAGATGTAGTCTACCATGATATAGGTCTAAACTATGTATGAGCTAAATGTATAAATTGAATCTTTATCACGTTGAGGACGTTTACACGAAAAACAGTGTGTGTGCAAAGTGAAGGAGGAATGTTTCTATTGTATATTTCTGTGTACATATGACATTGTGTTTTTGTGTAATGCTTAATAAATTATCAGCTCGCACTGAAAAGTAGCTGCTTGTATTTTTGTACCTACTGTGTCTTTTTAGAAGGAGTTGGGAGGGGAACAAAACAAAGCTTTGTGTGAAATTCAAAGTTCAAAAATAATCTGGGCTCCATGCTTTGGACATTCACTTGTTGTTTTGTGCAGCAGCTGACAAAGAAATGTTTCTAAAGAGGGTAATGTACTGGCCATCGGAAATAATTAAGATATTAGGCTATAAGCCGTCTTGCTGCATGCCCAGCCGGCTATTGTAGAGTTTTATGACTGGCTGGTATATGAGGTTTCTCCCTCTCCTCTAAGAGCTGCTTCAGTCGTGTGAGAGCCTTTCGGACGGAGAGGAGGCCCGGCTCTCAGCTAGAAATCTGAACTGTGCAGACACACTGTGGATAAAACAATACTTTGTGCTTAAGTCTGGGAATACTGGGATTAACGTTTCGAGGATCGGGTGAGTCCATTCATCATTGTGAATTTGTCCATTTTGCGCCTTGTTGCTGCGGCTTTACTACATAGTGTGTACAATCCAGTGGTACTTTCTCAAAACAGGCGATTTTTTTTTATTTTTTTTGGTGGACACATGATGACGGAAGCCACGACCACGGTGCATTATGAATTGGCTGATTGTGTTTCACTTGAGGCCCGGATCGACTGTCGAGTGGTTTAGGTAGTTTCATGTTGTTGGGGTCCATTTCTAACTCTGCAACATGAAACTGTCTTAATTGCCCCAGTTACTTACATCGAAACCAAAAGGAAAGCAAATCGGGGGGACATAAAGATGATGAGATTTGTGCAAAATTGTGGAGAGGTGGTTTGGAAGCACGTTGCAAACCTTCCTATAGCTTATAAATCGGGGAGGGGTTGGCCGGCTGGCTGGCTGCTGTGTATACTCTTAACCTGTCTCCTGTAGTGCTCTCTCTTTGGATTCCTCGGCTTGTTTTTTCTGTTGGTTCAATAAGCCCGAGGCGGGGAATGTGTGCTGAATATCAACGTGATCAAAGCTGAGCTGCAGTATGCGTCGTGGACTTGGGATTTAAGGGTAAAGCCGTGAGTGTTTTCCGTGAGTAGTAGTGACGCAGACACGCCAGACAAGGCCTCGGTTACGACCACTGCAGTGGAGGGGAAGGGGAAGGTGAATGGGGCAACAGCGACCTCCGTGGGCAATGAGACCGGATGCGTCCGCTGCGCAATAGTGGCTCAGACAAAAGGAGGGGAAGGGCTTTATGGCGATATTTAGATCCGCCAGACAGGCTGTTATCTGCAGAGGCAAAAGAAGTGAATAGCCCCTGCGGTAAAGTGGGTGAAAAAAACACCCTGATTTAGGTTTACAGCCTGAGAGCCATTGGCATAGTGGCGTCTTTTCCTGCTCTGGAGGTGTTTGTCTATTCTAACTTTTAGTGCACAAATAGGCGCACAGCCGCTCCTTTCCCTCCTCGGCTTGTTTGATGTCTGTTGGCCAAATAACGTACAAGTACCAGCGAGGTGATAGCCTGAAACTAGAATGCACATTATGAACACCTTGTGCTTTTTTGTTGTTGTTGTTGATGCTGGTGTGTGTGTGTGTGTGTGTATGTGTGTGTTTGCGTGCTCCTCTTTTAAATGCAGTATAGTAGCAGCAGAGAATTCTTGCGTGTTGAATTGCCTGTGGCCTTGCGAGGGTGTTGGCCAAGCGCTTATTTGCTGGTAATAAATAAAACACGCAGCGTGATATGTGAAAACTCAAGGTTGCTGCTTTAAAACCTGCAACGGTGAGCTTATGTTTGGGATGCAATGGACTTTTACGCACGAAGCAACCATTTAAAAAAATAAAAAATAAAACCAAGTTACAATGTTTTCTCTTTAATACACACGACGCCTTATTTAATTGTGAATTTTCTGTTGCTTTTTTATTTTATTTTTTAGCTTAAACAATCGTCTGCTCTATATTTTGGCTAAATACATTTTATTGCATTTGGAACTTAGAATTAAAAGTCAATACAAAGTTATTTTACGCATGTGTTTAGAAGCTACGTGTTTGCTTTTTAAAATGACACCATATTCTCTTTCTTTGTGCTTTTATTTTTATTTCTTTAATACCTTTAAAAATCCAACCAACCACCAAACACACTCTATTTTGAACGTGCTCTTGTGCCCTGGTCTTCGCCACTCCCCGCACCATTTAATTTTAAAAGGAGGAAACCACAAACACCACATTACGCTTATTTTTAGCTCCATTTAAGTGTAACGTTACACCGAAGCCCTGGCTGCAAGCAGGCATTGGAGTTAATTTGTTAATGGCAGTGATGATACCAACATATAGGCCGATACAAGTGATAACGGCGGTGCAAAAAAATAAACGCGTTGGAGTTGAGCAGTGACGCCCCGTCTTCATTTTATTATTTGCAAAATAACACATTTAAGAAATATTCAGCCGCGTGGTTGAAGTGGGTGCATCAGTTACAAAGCAGCACCGCATTTAAACAGTTACTTTTGTTTTTTATTTATTTATTTCCAGGTTTTAAATTTGTAGCGGTTTATATTTTTTACGCATGGCACCGTATTTAAGTTGGTGTTACTTTGCTGGATTCACAGCCGTTTGGTTTTAAAGCTTAATTACAGCCAAATTAATAACAGTAGTAAATAGTCTGTAATTGCATTTTACATTTAAGCACATTAAACACCTCTGCTTCTTCTTTCCCCTCTCTTTGTGAATCGGATTGAAAAATTGTAAATAAAAACTTTTTTGTAATTCTTCATGAATAAACTCGTGTTTATTGGTTTCCTATTTTTTCCCCACATTTATAGTATATAGTATAGTCCTACTCTATTTTAAATTAAAGCTGTAGAAATGTTGTACTGTGGATTATTAGATGTTAGAGAAGTAGCCCCAGAATATATAATATCCTGCTAACTCAGGAAGAGTGTTTATGACACCAGAAAAGACACCATGTAAGCGTTTTTTTCTTATGTTTAATGGCCTAAAGTCCGCCTACAAGCAACTATATCGTCCAGCTAAATGTGAAACTAAAAAACACCAAAAAACTACTTCAGCCTGGTGTCACCTCTCCATAAGGTTGGTTGTGTTTCTTACGTTTTTTCTGTAAAATCTGTTTAATATTTGAAGCTCTTTAAAGGGGAGAATAAACGGACACAGGAAGATATCTGGCAGACAAATAAGAAACAAATAGAATAAAATAAAAAATACAGAATGGAATTCGTATAGTTGTAATTTATGATCCGGTCCTCGTTTAAATCCTTGAGCAAAGGTTTCTGTGATACAGTGGTGTTTAAAATGTGTTTTGGTGAGCAGCAATAGTAGGGTGCTTGCGTGTCTTATAAAAGATCTCGTAAAATAAGGCTTCCAAATACATACTGTATCGTTTTGTGTAACCAAGAAGGGCTTGTAACAGCAGTCAAGTGCCAATAATACTCTGCTTTTTTTTCCTCCTCCTCTTTTTTATTCCAGTCATTCATATTTTCCCCTCTCACAGAAAGCAGATCTTTCTCATATCTTGATAATTCTTAAAACTCGGGGTTGTTATAGCAGAGAGGGTGAGTATTTAATGACCACAGGGATTGATTTATCCTTTATTGTTCAGCCTTATGATCACGTGTGTCTGCTGCCCAATGGCATGGCAGCATGTCTCCCCATTACTTTCCCACTGTAGTTCTCTGTGGGGCCAAGTTGCTACTTGATTTCTCCACATTGTTATTTTGTGAGGCTGGGTTTACTGCGTGTGTATGTGTGTGTGGTGTGTGCGCGCGCGTTTTTTACTTTTGCATGTATCCCTTGTATAACTGCGTACATGTGAAAGTCAAATTTTTCTGCCATGTCGACATCTGGAACACTGACTAGTTACTACGTCGATTCCCTCATTCTGCCCGAGAGCGAGGAGCTCTCTGTGCCGAGGTACCCCTCCGGTCCTGGGCTCCAGCACGCCAGACAGCCCGCCTCCCTCAGCGACCACAGCGAGCTCGGGACTTGCACCTTCCCGTCCAAACCCCCGGTTTTCGGACCGTCATGGAGCCACGTCCCGGCTCAGTTCCCGGGCACGGTTTCCTCTGTGTACCATCACCACTATGGGCATCCCCAAGGCCCAGTGGCTGCAGAAACAGACGGCCGCTATCAGTCGTGGCTTCTGGAGCCCATGTCCGGTTCCCTGCCCATGACCGGATTACCGACGAGCCATCATTACGGAATCAAACCGGAGGGTTTGGGGACGCGAGCTGACGGCGCGCTGCCCGGATCCCACACGGCGCTGCTGCTCTCCGATTACGCCAACGGCACGGTGGCGACAGCATCACCAGTGGAAAAGGACGAACTGTCCGTCCAGGCAGGGGACATGAGCGGAGAGAGTGAAGAGAAACCTGGCCTGGATCCAAGTAAGTCGCCGCAGAGTCCTTTATGTTTAAACTATTTATACCGCATAAAGCTGTGAGGACTGGGCTGCGTGATGGGGGTGCGCGTCCTAACAGATGCCATTCTGAGCATGCCATTTCCTTATGGGGGGCTGTTAATGGCCCAGCTCACATTGCTGTATTAGATAACCTTTTGCAAAGTGAGCAGCGAGAGAAGGAGACGGAAAAAGAAAGCTTTGTTTGAATGTAGCTGCATTTACGCGTGAATTTCAATAGGATTTCCCCCCTTTTTTTTTGGTTTCATCCAAATCCTGATTGATGTGTTTTGTTTTTAAAGTCAGTCAGAACCGGGAGCTCACACACAGTGTCGCACCTTTTCAGATAATCCAGTGTCCAACTGGCTCCACGCGAGTGCCACGAGAAAAAAGCGCTGTCCGTACACCAAGCACCAGATCCTGGAGCTGGAGAAAGAGTTCCTCTTTAACACCTACCTGACCAGGGACCGTAGGTATGAGGTGGCGAGGCTGCTAAACCTCACCGAGAGACAGGTTAAAATCTGGTTCCAGAACCGCAGGATGAAGATGAAGAAGTTTAATAAAGACGGCGCACCGAAAGACGAGTGACTGAACCGTGTAGATTGAGCAGTATTTTAGGCTGATAGCGAGCTTTCTGTGTAAAAGCTCTTAACTCTGCTGGACCTTGTTTTTAAACTCCATTGTCTTATTGTTCTATATAACAGCTATAGGATTATTTGTCTTGTAAGAAAAAAAACAGACAAAAACAAACAAAAAAAACGCATGTTGGGCTTTTAGTTTGATGCGACTACCTTTATATTGCACAATTTTAACAGTGCCCACTCGTTTTTTTAAATTCTTTTTTTTATGTTTATTTGAATTAATACCTCGTTAAAGTGTATCAGTTGGCCTGATTCCTGTGCTTGTTTGTGTATGGATGTTTTTAACTGTGTGTGTTCTGGTTTGTAGCTGTATTTGTTGTCTATCTCAGAGCCACCTGAGCGCATAGTTTGTTTTTTAAAAAATGTATTAATTTTATTGTTGTTTCTCCCTTACTGCTAGAACTATGACTGATGACCATGAGTTTGAATCTAACATAGAACCGTAGGAAGAAAAAAAAAAAAGCCCAGATAAACAGACGGGTCGCCTTTTGAAGTTTAGGTGCAGAAAACCCACAGACATCTTCTTGGAAACTCAATTTAATGTTATAGAAGCTATATTATATGACATGATTGACTACCTATGCCCTTCAACTACCTACAATAACCTTTGTTTTGTCGATGGCGGATTATAGTAGAGTTTTTTTTTTTGCTTGCATTACTGAACTGTGTCTGACTGAATTTCAGGGAGTAACATTTTCAAAGAGCATAATGTTTGTTAGTGAGAGGACAGAAAATATAAAACACTGTAGGCTACTCATTGAATACCTCGCGGTCTGCTGGCCGTCTGACTTTTTTGGTTCACAAATGTAATTTGTACTTTATTTATTAAATAAAACAAATTATATCTGCGAATGCACGCCATTTACATTCTTATTTCATCTTGGCCTCGCATTATATTCCTTTATGATGTCTTAATTCGCCAATTTTTGCGCGCAAAATCTTTACTGCACTGCAAAACCATCACACACACACACACACACTCACACACATACGCACACAAGAATACAGATATAAAAAAAACAGTGATATTTAGAGAATATAGTGCGAATTTCCATGGTTTTAAAACATTTTCCAACTGTTACAACTGAATTTGCAGGGAACACACACACACACACACACACATATATATATACACACACACACACACTCCAACTACAATACACACATCTATACGTGAATATTTGTGTGTGTGTGAGTGTGTGTGTATGTGTGTATCTGGATTGGGGACAGAGCTGCGTCTTGGCAGAGGATGTTGTTAGCTGTATACAGCCATAAAAGACAATTACCGCTATAACCTTTTATGGGGTGCAAAGCGCTGCGAGGCGAGAGGACACAAAACAAAAAAAGACATCGAGGGCTCCGACAGCTGAAGCCCAAAATAATGCAGCCGATGCGTTTGTGTTCAGCTCAGATATGACAAGGCCGCTCAGCCTAAAGCTCTGTTGTTAGCGCCGTTTGGACGCAGGGAGGAACCGATTTACAGCAACATCAGGAATTCTATATATTTGTTAATATGTCCTGAAAACATCTAGGAACTCTGGGAATTCGCTTCAACTAAAAAAATGTGACCACAAATATTTAAATTGGAAAAGATGTGCATGTCTAGTTTTAAAATAGGGTCGACTGGTTCAAGTCTCTTCATGTTGGAGAGAAATATTTGGCACAAAAGAGGTAGAAAAATGCAAGAAGCAAGGAAATACAATGTGAGCTCGCTGCAGAGCTGCCAAGTCTCCAGATCGATCAAAGACAGCCATGACTAGTTCAGGAGCAGCAGGTTATTTAGTTGTCCTTAAGGACTGCACAGAAACGAATAGATTATTGTACTTAAGTCGGACTTTAGTCTAACTAGAGTGCTGTTGTGACGCGTTAGGGGACGCAGATGGACCCAAACTTCAAAGACTCGACCAGAGACAGTGCAATAAAACGCCTGGTCTGCTATACTGTCTGGCATTCCAGTTTTAATGGCTTTATGGCCGTCCAGACACAATTAGGCCGTTTCCAGAATGGCACCCATTTGTTTTTTCTCCTCTTTCTGTGTGACTGGGATCTGGACAAAAGGCCGAGCGGAAATGATCAGCTTTATTGGATTCTCCCCGACGGGGACGCGCAGGACTCACGGTCATTTGGAGTGATCCTTTGTTTCTACCTGGGAACCTTCCGCCCTCTGCTCCTTTGCTGAGCCCGTCCTAAAGGAAAAGGAGCAATAAAGTCAGCAGCTAGTTTCAAACACAGTAGTAGGCCCTGTGCGTACACCAAAATACATCTGGACCAGCCTGTTATGACTCCAGAGCTTTGCGCAAAAAAAATACAACAGAAGAAACAGTACATCAAACAGTACATCTGTGCGTCATTTCTCTTACTTTTCTCTTGTTTTTTTTTTCTCCCGGATTGCTGCAGAAAACAAAAATGTCTGCGCAGTGCTGCGTCCCCACCCTGCAATCCCGCCAAGTCACCAGAGGATGGCGACACTGTTCCATAACAATCCTCCTGCTGCTATTAACACTCCTCCCTAATGAACCTGCACTGGGCAGCAAACTGTAGTAACATTTTAAGAGTCCAGGAAAATAATTTCACACCTTTTTACAGTCTCAGTGCAGAAGCTGCTTCCTCAACCTGCTGCTCTGCAGGGAAGAATGAAACAGCCTGCGCACTGTGGCTCCTGGATTACTGCTCACACTCAAAGAGTCGCTGTGCTCACCGCTGTCCTTTATTATTAATATTTTTTATTATTATCATTATTTTATTTAAATTCTGATTTTAGGTGATAACATTTTTTTAAAACTATTTATATATCTGGAGGTTTATTTAGACTATCAAAATATCTGGACCATTTTTATTTCACTGCATTTATTTAGTTGTGCTGATTTTGACGTCCTGTCTTTAAGCTGTAGTTTTTCCAGGGAATGATTATAAAGTCAAATTCAAACAGTAAAAAATAAATCAGTGATTGTATTCCAAATGTATAATGATGATAACAATAATAATAACAACAACAATAACAACAAAAATAATAACATTAATAGCAATAAGTTGTACTAAATGTAATAATAGTACTACCTAAAATAATATTAGTAATAACAATAGTTCATACTTTTCAATGCAGTTCTGACCGTTTGATTTCTTTTATGTTCATGTTTTTTGTTGTTGTTTCTTTTGTTGTTGTTGTTGTTCTTGCAGACGTTGCTTCATGCTAATTTATTGTCCATTTAAGGAACAGTTAGGTAGCATTGTTGTGCCAGTATACATCTTTTTGGCATTATTATAATTATTATTTGCTGGTCCAAGTTTTAAAACCTTTTCTTTATATAAAAATATGTACTTAGGTTCTCAGATCAAAGATCTGTATTAAAGTGCCCATAATCAGTGTTCAAATTAACTAGGAAGCACAATAGGAGATGTTATGGATATTTTTTCTCTCTATATATATATTAATACAACATGTGCATCATCAAAATATGTTTTAAAATGACTTTTTTAAGCGTCACTTCTCGTCTGTGTAAGACTTGTTTTTAAATGCAAAAAAACAATCCCTTCCCGTTGCAGTGGTTCTTGTTTGTTAGCTCGTGATTATAGCTTTTATAACCAATGAACAATTATTACTGTGCATTAGCCTGTTGTGCGTGATGGCTGATTTGTTATTTATTATCACGCAGGTTATAGCTTTCCAAGAACGAAGGCCGACATAAAATAAAAAAATAAGGCTCTTATATCTGTGATTATTCGCTGGCCAAAGCGATGGTAAGAAAAGTGACCTTTTAATTCCGTAAATTACCCCTAGATCATTGGGATCGTGTGAATTTCTCTCATGTGTGTTTATACGTGTGAATGTGTTTATGTGTGTGAAGTGTTAATCCCACTCTGCAGTCCTGCGCCGTAATGAAACCCACGTCTGCGCTGATTGGACGAGAGCGACCGGGCCGGAGTCACATGGGTGAGTTCTTTGGTCCAGAGCAAAAATGGGGTTTGGTGTAAATCTAGGGTGTATTGCTGTCATATATCACGCTACCTCGTAAAAACGACACTGAGGATTCTGGGCCAACAAATCAGAGAGAAAAAAATATGAGTTCTTATTATGTGGATGGTCTTCTTAGCAAATCTACGGCGGGTGGTTCCCCGTTCCCAAACGCAGAGCGAGCGTCCTGCGGTATTGGACCCAGTGGAGACGGCCATGGCTCCACCGCTGCGGCCATCGCGTTCGCACCGTCCCTGTCTGGAGTTTACAGCGTCAATAACGTGGTGTACCAGAGCCACCCCGTGTTCACCTCGGGCTACGGCCAGCGGCAGGACGCACACACTCTGCACTGCAGCCCGTTTGACCA
This sequence comes from Stegastes partitus, assembly GCF_000690725.1. Classification (NCBI taxonomy): domain Eukaryota; kingdom Metazoa; phylum Chordata; class Actinopteri; family Pomacentridae; genus Stegastes; species Stegastes partitus. The sequence continues at coordinate 110,918 of NW_007579251.1, forward strand.
GAGCCGCCTGTTCAGCGACAGCTGCTGTCATCCGGTGCCGGCACCCCTCACCTCGCCGCCGGACAAACAGCACCGGCTGTACCCATGGATGCAAGCATCAGGTATGTGCTATTTCAAAGCCCTCGGGTCAATGCTTTTACAAAACATTGTGATACTTACACTGGCCGTTAGTGGTTCAATTAATTTCGTGAAGCCATTGGTGTTGCATGGAAAGAATCGTAAAACTTTTATTGCGCAACTAATGAGTTCTGCAGCCATAAATTCATTTGGCCAGCGCTTCTGTGTGTTCAGTACGCAGAGACCTTGCCGCTGGGGGTTTTCTCTGCACTCCTATTACTCTTACAGCCTCTTCTCCCCTTTGTGGTTGTAAAAAATACCGGCCTGTTGTGTAAATCAGCTCCCTTGCACTCTGCAGCTCCTTTCTAATTGGGTCTGCACTGCAGAGGCTCTGCTATTTTCCTGAAACTTGGATCAATATGCACCACTCCTGCCGATTATACAAAGAAGTCAGGTGGATTTAGAATGCAGTGAAATGGGAATTTTGTTGTATAATTATTTTTGAAGGAGAAGGTGTGGGGGCTGTAATCTAATTACTTATGGCTCCTCCGGTGTGCAGAACATGGCTGGCTTTTAATTTGAGAGGCATGCAGAGTATCAAAGGAGCATGAGTGAAACACCCCAGCAGGACTACTTTAAATTGATGCAGAGAAGTTTTTTTTTTTGTTAATTTGAAGGAGTGTGTGTGTGGGCAGGGGGTAATGTAAAAATATGAGACACAATTAACTGGCAGTTACAAATAAATTAATGACACCTTAGATGTTTCCGCTGCAGGTTTTAATTGTCATTATAGCTTCAACAACATTTTAATGAATGCTTCAAACAGTGTGATATTTCTTTCATGCAGACAAATACAGTAAGTTTTTATTTTTCCACAGATCCAAATCGGAAGCGCGGCCGCCAGACCTACTCCCGGTACCAGACCCTGGAGCTGGAGAAGGAATTCCACTTCAACCGGTATCTGACCCGCAGGCGGAGGGTCGAGATCTCGCACGCCCTCTGCCTCTCCGAGAGACAGATCAAAATTTGGTTTCAGAACCGCAGGATGAAGTGGAAGAAGGACCACAAAGATGAGCCGGAATCAAACTCCGGGGAAAAGCCCGGTGATGCTCCGCCGGTGTCCGAGGCCGAGGAGCCCGAAACTGGAGACAGCGCGGAGTCAGAAACGGCTGCAAAGTAACGAAAGAGACGGACAGAGAATTAAAAGAAAGGAAAAAAAGTATGTTTAGGATATATGTGTTTTCCTCACATACCATTCGTGAACTCTGCTTTCCAGGCTGATTATCTGAATGACAGCTGGAAAGCAGAATTTAAAAGCAGACTGCAAATCTGCTTTTCATATTTCAACCCAAAATGTGTTTTTAAAAGCTCCAAATGAAGGAGCGGCATTAACTACCTATCCAAACTAGCCTGTATTTTTATATCTATATGCAACTTGTAATGATTGTACTACTGAATCAACATTCCTTTAACGAAACACTACCTAATATTTACCTTCTATTATTTAAACACTGACACAAGAAATTAAATCTGAAATTGATTAAAAATTAGAAGAAGAAAAAAAATCTCTACAGACGGTTGTATTTTGCACACGGAACAAGTGCAACACTGTGCGCAAATGTGCCTTATTTGAAGTAAGATAATTCAAATTGAATGTTTTGTTGCTTTGGTAAAAATCATTTCTGTGAGTTAGCCCTCTATATTATTTTTGATTTTAATATTGTAGATAAAGCATTGAGCTTTTCTGCATCCCAGCATTGACGGAAATATCTGTTTAGATCTTATGCAACCTACCTCAGACTCCCAGAACCTGCTTATGCTACTGTAAACAGGAATACACTAGTGTAAACTTTTAGCTGTGTACTGTAAAAAATACTGGCATAACAAGCCTCCGATTTCAGGATCAAAATTTCATGTGTCTGTGAATACATGGGGGGGTGAGAAACGCATGCACTGTCATTTAGAGACATTTCAGTATCACATTCTTTTGTCGGTGTAAAATGAGAAGGTTATTCTAATCCACAATGTGCAAATACTGTGACATATTTAGCTTCGGTGCCCTCGTTTCCAATGTGAAGTAAGCAATATAAAACAATCTGTAAATACACATATAATCATTCAATAAAAATAGCCTTCATCTGTCTGTTTTTATTCAACATTTGCTCGCTTAATATTGTGTAACCGGATTTTTACGCACAGGTTAAGTAGTAATATCTTGCACCCAGTCACCAGTTATGACCAGGATTTGGTTGCGTGTAATGAGATGCGTTACAGTCCATTATAAGGGTTAGGTAAACAGCGAAGTTGGGGAATGTGAGCTATGAGGATGCGAGATGGGACAGGCTGCAGATGAAGGGAAATTACTGTTGAACTCTGCGTTCCCTCTTCACTCGGTAAGATGGCGCCTGACGGTGACCTGCCCCCTTCCTTCTCTGTCTGTCTCTCTCGCTCGCTCTCGCCCCCCTCCATCCTCCTCCTCTTCCCCATCTCTCCCTCCAGCACTGGGTCATAAATCCGTTGTTGTTTATGAAAATTTACAACATAGCAATACAACTTTACGACGCGCCTCGGCCTCTCATTGGCCACAGGCTCGTCACGTGGCAGGGAGCCGTGAACATGAACTTTTTTATATATAATTTCCAATAGCAGAATAGAGCAGCCTTTCATTTAACGGTGTAAGGCTTCCACACAGGCTGTTTTTACACCAGCAGCGACCTTTTCTACAGTTTTAGACCTCTCACATCTGCCTTATTTTTTTGTGGAGTTTCTTTTTCTTTTTCTTCTTGGTCAGACAGAATCTACTCGACGCGCTGGGAGCTTACAGAGAAAGATGACTGGACCGTTTGGGTGCCCTGCCGTGCGCTTGGCACGTTTGGGCAAGATGAGTGGAAGGAGCCCCAGTGCGTCACTGACCCCCCGGGAGACCCTGTTTCCGTCCGGGGACTCAGCTGGAGACTTTTCTCCGTCACTGGCCGTCTGCACCTGCCCACTCCCTCCCCTCACCTCCTGTGTTTACATGCAGAAGCCTCCACAAGGTAAGACAGCTGAAGCTTGTCAGTCGAGTGTGTGTGTTTGCTCTTTTACGCAACTGCTTGAACAAATAGTAAAACATCTTTATTCAAATGCTGCGCCTCATTTGGTTTAAATATCGTGTGAAGGAACTGGTTTCGTGTCACAGTTTAAATTATTCGGATTTCTCAGATAGATGCTACATGGTGAAGGTGATCAATTTGAATTGGGAAAGCTTTTTGCTCTTGTACACCGATATACGTTTTATGGTAATATTCATGTTTTTACGCGCCGCTTTGACTTTATGTTGTTGTTGGTTGATTTAAATGTGAATGGACTTTCGGCTGCAAAATTCATTGGGTGGATGGTGGCCAAAGGATGCGCTCTCTGACGCCCTCCTGTGGAGGCTTTGGGGGGTTATTGTGGCTGCAGCTCTGCTTGTTCTGCTGCAAAACCTTGTGTGAAGGCTGGAAATCAGACAAGTCGACCTTTGTCTGTTCCTGCATTTCTGTTTTATTTTTTCTGCCTCGTATGTGTGCATTCAGGCTCATATTCCGTGTATGTTGATGAAAGAGTAATTATCAGTGATGCAAACAAAACGGAGGATGAATGACCTTTAACTGATGCACATCAGTGTCCTTGTCGAAGGAATGTAATCATTTAAAGATATTTGTTTGAAAACAGTATTTTCATTCTGTGGTTCCATATCGATGTTGTTCACAGCTTTGCTGACGATGAAATTAACGAATTTAATTTGCTGTTTGGTGATTTATTTCGTACAAGTAACCACACCGAAATCTAGAACGCACAGCGTGCACACATTTCATTTGCATTACTGGAAAAAGGTGTATAAATATATTTAAATGCATAATATTTTTAAATATATAAATATTTGCGTTTAGCATTTAGGCTACAACATTTCATTTTCCGTTTTTATTTTTGTCTATTTCGCATTGGACCCTGTAGATGACAGGTAAGTAATTACATGATTATTAAAGGATTATATTTGTGTCCAAAGACTAACGAGTGCTGGTGTGTGAGAGTGCCTGCAGAGTGCACTGCCCTCCTTTCTCCCTGCAACAGTGACCAACCTCCCCCCACCCTCACCCTCCCCTCCCTTCCTAACTCGACACGTCCAACACCAGTGCGCACTCACTCCTCTCCTCTCCTTTCTTTTGGTCTGTATTTAGTTCCTGGGTGTGTCCCCAGCTCAACTCAGAGAAACAATTTTCGTGGGAACTTTGTTGCCATTGGCCAACCATAAATCAGCTGTTGGAGCACGACTGTTTAGCCAACACACACACACACACACACACACACACACACA